>NC_046318.1:51937083-52237083 GCF_009819535.1 Lacerta agilis | reverse complement strand
TGGTTCAGTGATACTGCCTAGTGAAACTCTGATGTACCAAAATGTACCCTAGAGTTCACGGAAATTCCTACTGCCTATTTTTTTTTAATGTTTTGGACAGAGGTGCACTTCCCTAAAAAAATGGACAGTTCAGTCCCTTAATTGATAAATGGTAAAGGTAAAGGTAAAGGTATCCCTGACCGTTAGGTCCAGTCACAGGCGACTCTGGGGTTGCACGCTCATCTTGCTCTATCGGCCAAGGGAGCCGGTATTTGTCTGCAGACAGCTTCCGGGTCATGTGGCCAGCATGACTAAGCCGCTTCTGGCAAACCAGAGCAGCGCACGGAAACGCCATTTACCTTCCCGCCGGAGCGGTACCTATTTATCTATTTGCACTTTGACGTGCTTTCAAACTGCTAGGTGGGCAGGAGCTGGGACCAAACAATGGGAGCTCACCCCATCACAGGGATTTGGACCGCCAACCTTCTGATTGGCAAGCCCTAGGCTCTGTGGTTTAGACCACAGCGCTACCCGCGTCCCCTCTTAAATGATAGTTAATTAAAGCTATATTTTTCCATCCACAAGACGCCCCCTAATTTTTGACATCCAGTGCTCACTGGAAGGACTGATTCTGAAGCTAAGGCTCTAATACTTTGGCCACCTCATGAGAAGAGAAGACTCCCTGGAAAAGACCCTGATGTTGGGAAAGATTGAAGGCACAAGCAGAAGGGGATGACAGAAGACGAGATGGTTGGACGGTGTTCTCGAGGCTACCAACATGAGTCTGATCAAACTGCGGGAGGCAGTGAAAGACAGGTGTGCCTGGCGTGCTCTGTTCCATGGGGACACGAAGAGTCCGACACAACTGAACGACTGAACAACAACAACTTTTGACATTATTTTTTGGGGGTAAACCTAGTCTTATACATGGAAAAATGTGGTATATTGTGGTGGGAATGGACAATCCAATCCCTGAGGGGGGGGGGAATGACGAAGGTAAGCATAAAGAGAAACAAAAACTGCCTTGAGATTGTGGCTAGAACTTGAGTTATACCAACAGAATGTGTATTAAATATATATTTCCTAAAGTTCACCTTCATCTACCTTGTTATCTAGGGTGGTCTTGCCTTTAAGTTGTTAGATAAAAGGAACCAATGTTATTTGCTGTTTGTATAAAGTCCCTTAGCTGAGATAGACCTCCTCATGCTGGTGATTTTTCAAACACTGATTTACTTAGCACATGTGCATCTTGCCCTTCCATGGAGCACAGGGCAACACACACAGAGGCTCTTTTTTGATCCTTACAGGAATACAGTTGCATGTGGAGACAGTGGATTACCCATGGCTACCTAGCAAGCTTCATGGCTGGGGGCAGATTTCACACTGAGTTTTCCACATTGACTTCTAATGGCCAGACCATAGTAGCTTTTCCCTTGAGCAAATTATCTCTGCACCTCCTTTGTGCTGCTGATGTTAACATCTGGTCATTATCAATGTAGGATGCGCAAGAGAGGGATTCGGTTAAATGGAAGGAGCATTCAGACCAATGAAGGCTTTTGTTTTGTTTTTACCATTCACATTACAAATCAATTGAAGCAAGAGCTGCTTTAAGCCTCCTGTGTAAAGAAGTCATTTGTTTCTATTCTCCAGATCCCCACTCAGAGTTGCCAAGAATCATTGCACATTTGGAAGTGCTCATTAGATGTCTACTAATATATGATTATCTCATCATCCCTGCCTCACAGCCAAAGAGTAGCTTAATCCGCCTCTGCCTGCTCAACCTCCCCACCACCACCACCACGCTGCCATGTGTACAGTAGACACTCTTGGGGAAAGTGCACACCTCAGAGTCAAACTAGATGACTTGTTACATGTGTGAACGCATTAATGTGCATTTCTGTTAAATAGCAGTGTTGGGGGAGAACAAGACTTGGTGCATAAGGAGGGACTGAAGTGTAAGGCTGAAATGCATACTACCATACTAATATGCAGAATTTTTATAATTATATGATGGAAGATGAAACTTTGTCAATGTAAAAAATAACACACACAAACTCCAAACAGTAGAAAAATTGCTGCAGTGGTCTGGCTATACCCAAAAGCGGGAAGGGGAATGCAGTTGGTTGTTATGGATTTTTCTTCTTCTAATATTGGAAAAGAAAGTGGAGATGAAGTGACCTAATATCTTCATAAATTTAATTTAACACAGGTATGGTTAAAACACTTGGAAGACTCCATTATTCCTGACAGGTGTAAATGTTCCAACTGCATGTGAGATGCAAACCTTCCTAGTGTGTTTGATCTTCCTCCCCACACAGCTGTAGTTCAATTACTAGGCAAAGGTATTCTAATCATTAGAAAAGTCATCAACTAAGAAAAATGCCTGAAATGTGGACTTCAGCCAAAGTTTGGAAGCAGAGAAATATGAGAGATGAACGGCAGAAAGAAGCACAAATCAGAATTGGTATTCTCTTCCTCAAGAGGCTCTCTTTCCAAGAATGAAAGAAATCCCCACTAAAAAGATTTAGTTCTGCAAGGAGACATGTACCATTTTGCCAGGAAAGTGCTTTGCATATGCTATAGGCACAGGCAATGCTTCGTTAAAGTATTACTGTTATATCTTTGTTTTGAGCGATGCTTGATCGTAAGAGTGGCTGAACTTCAACAGGGGCTTCAAAGCTGCCTTGCAAATATAAGGAGAATTTGCTCTTCTGCTTGCTTAGTTTGCATTTTTAATTTTGTTACAGGAAAGAGAGAATCAAAGCACCCAGTCCGTCCTTTGAAAACATTTAGTTCCCATAAAAGACTCAGCATGTATTTATAATACAAACGTCCTCCTTAATTTTCTTACGCCTCAGTATACCTTTCAACCCACTTGAAATATTTAACATCTTTCTTACAAGAAGAATTGAATACCACAGTCAAAATACATTTTATTTTCTTTCTTTTTTTACTAGATGAATGGACCTCAAAGTGTCAGATAACCCTCCCAAAATGTGCTAAGGAACAGGTCACCTACATATGAGGTTGCCAACTTCTGATTTTTTTTAAAAAGGTATTAATAATAATAATAATAAAAATAAAAGTTGTATACCATGCTTCATCTGAAGAGCACAGGGCAGTTCACAACATAAAAATACAAAATGAGAGCACAAAACACATCATAAAAACCCAAACAAAACCAGTAACACCCCCCAACACATTTAAAAGGACATAGAATGTTAATCAGCCAAAGAAATGTTTTCACCTAAAGATATGTAATGTAGGTGCCAGGCAAGCCTCCCTGGGGAGAGAATTCTACAAAACGGTACCTGGTGGGGGCTGGTGGGGACTCTACAGTACAGACAGTCCTGTCCTCCACTACTCCAGAAGGCAAGACTAGATCTAATGGGCTTAAGCTGCAAGAGGGCAGATTTTGTCTGAACATTATGAGAAACGTCTTGATGGCATGCAAAGTTTGACAATTTTGTCAATTATTTAGAATTGGGGCAGTGGGGTATCCCTTGCTGGAGTTGTCAAAGCAGAGGCTGAGCAGCCATTTGCTTGAACTTTGGATTTTCTGCATCAAGGGTGTTAAACTAGACAGCCTACAAGAACCCTAATAGGAATATGAGAAGGTTTCTACCGGAAAAGGCCAAAGGCGTCTCTAGCCAAGCATAGTGGCCAACAAGATGCCAACATGAAACTCACAAGCAGAACTCTCTCACTTTTCATCCCCAGAAACTGGCATTCAAATGTATACCGTCTCTAATACTGGAGGTAATATAACTTTCATTACCAGCAGCCAGCTCTATGATTCTATGACAGATCAGGAGGCAGAGCCAAGTAGTAGACGTCAATGGGAGCACAGGCAAGGGCTGCGCAATCCCCAAGAGAAGCCAGAGCGAGGCACATGTTCAGTAACATGAATTTTGAAATGCTAGTCCCAGCTCTACTTTTTTCTGCCCTTTCAAGATTAAAATAATACCACTGAATCACTTGAGATTTTGCAGTCAAGAGCAAAGATTCCTTTCAGTAGTGTGAGGTTACTTTCATTCCAGAGGCATTAGCAGAAGAGCTGAGAAGATACAAAGTCACTTCATGATGAAAAGGAAAATGGCCTGTCTGTGCAGACACACATGGAGGTGGCTTCTCATCAGTGCATTTCCTTTATCACATATGCCAGTACTGGCCTTGTCGTCGTCCCCCGCCCCCCCCCCGCCCCCCAATTTTCACCTCTACGCTAGATCAGATGTATTATTCTGTATTTGACTTGCATGCTTCTGTATTCCTTTCCCCAGTGTACACAGTGTACTTTAACATCTGAACCAGAAGACCCGTTTTCTCTAGATAATAAACCTGCTTTGTCTTAAATATTTAACACAAAGAACAACAGGTGGTGGTAGTGGGAATGAGGAACTTCTGGCTCAGGAGACAAATGCAGCTCTAGAAGTCTCTTTATCTGGTTTTTCTTTGGACCCTCCTTGGGTCACAACCCCTCCCCAGCCAATGGCTTACTGGTCCTCCTTGGGTGTTTTTTATTGGCTGCAGTGAGTCCTCTGAAAATGCTTTCTGGATAGAGACAGAGGATGTATGCAAGTGTGCACAGAAAGAAAAGAAGACGGAGAGGTGATATGATAGCCAGCCATCTTCAAATAGCTGAAGGTCTGTCACATGGAAGATGGTGTGAACTTGTTTTCTGCTGCTCCAGAGGATAGGACCCGAACCAATGGATTCAAATTACAAGAAAGGAGATTCTGACTAAATGTTAGGAAGAACTTTCTGACAGTAAGAGCTGTTCAACAGTGGAATGGTCTCCCTTGGGATGTGCTAGACTTTCCTTCTTGGAGGTTTGCCAGCAGAGATAGGATGGTAATCTGTCAAGCAAGCTTTGGCTGTGATTCCTGCATTGCAGTGCCTGGACCAGATGGCCCTTGGGGTCCCTTCCAAATATCACAAGATCATAGAATTGTAGATTTGGAAGGGAACTGAAGGGTCATCTAGTCCAACCCCTTGCAATGCAGGAACCTCAACAAAAGCATCCATGACAGATGGCCATCCAACCTCTCCTTCAACCACCAATGAAGGAGAGTCTACAACCTCCCAAGGGAGACCGTTCCAATAGAATTCTAAGATTCTATACATGGCCTACTGTACAAAAATTTGCCCACTTCTGTCTCTGGTCCTGACCACCACTCTCATGTGACATCCAGAAGGTAGCCCAGAAGAGAATGTGGCCCTTGGCGTAAAAAAAGAGAGGAAAAGGTACCCTTTAAGGCATGAGAAATGATGTAAGTTCCCCAAGGAGCTCCTCCTTTAAGGCATGAGAAATTATGTAAAGTTCCTCACTAGCTCAAAACATTTGAATTATTTTTATTAGAAGTGTTGCTGTCTGTAAAACAGATGAAATGTGTATTGGGATTGATACACTAGGTGTGCTAGAGCTGCAGTCCAATGCTCACTTGCTCCACAGTAGGACATACTCCTGAGTAAATATGCACATGAGTGTCAGGACTGTGGCTTTTGTCTGGCGCGTGCACACACACACACACACACACACACACACACGGGTGGGGAGATTATAATAATTATCACCTTAGAAAACTAGTCCAGCTCAATCTTCATCTCTATTATACTACATTCTTTTTAAAAAATGTGACCTTAGTTGCGTGTAATAGAAAGTTCTATTTGGTAAAGCTGAAGCAAAAATAAACCAATTCTTGGTTGTAAAAGACTTAATAGGGGCCTGTAGAGCTAGAGCTTTATTGCTAAAGACTGTGACTTTTAAAACACACACATCAGCAGTTTTCAATCTACACATTCCCAAGCTGCTAATGAATCTCTCAGAAACCCATCAGCTAAATGAAATAGTCAGTCCTGTGACTGTCAGTCAAGTCTTTTCACCAGAACTATTATAAATACAAGGTTTCATTTTAGATGGTCTTTTGTTCTGCTTTTTCATGGCAATCTATTTGTTCAGCGCTGTTTTTGCTTTCCTGAGCTCTTCCTAGGCCTGTTATTCATAGCCAACAAACATAATAGATGTAATTAAACTTAATTAAAAGGGTAACGAGGAACTTATTTTGTGTACAAATCCCCAAACACTGAATTGCTGTGTATTGCTTTTAAGAAAGCAGTGGCAACATTAATTACCTATCATGCTCAATTTACAGATTAGAAAGAGGCTACTGATTTTCCTTACCCAGTTGGCTGTTTTTTCCCCTTTTTCGGTCACCTGCAAAATTGCTATAAAGTCCTTTTACTGAAGGTTCTGAGTCACATAGTTCTAACTCATAAATCTCTGTTGAGCCCACAAGTAACAGCATTTGATTAATAATTGACATGCTCCTCATTTTAATGGCTGCTGTGCTAAAGATTGCTAATTAAATGGTTGCTAATTAAATTATTTTTTCCCCTTTGATGAAATAGCATTTAAGATCACAAAATGTCATAGCTCATTCTCACATTAAATAATCAATGCCTGGCAGATGCTTTGAAAACAGTTGGGAAGAAATCTTTTTTAAAAAAAATAATCAAGGAGACTGCACGGTGGTGGTTATGATCTGCTGGCTAAAACAGCATGGCTATAAAATTTCATTATTTTTAAAGGGCCAAACCATTTATATTTAAACTCCTGATAAACTGAATCTATGAGAAATAAGGAATATCAAAGTTGCTTTCATTTTAACAAATGAGGATTCTGTATTACCAGGCTTTTACAAACAATTAAGCTGTGAATATCTAAGGTATTGTTATTAAGTTTATAAAGCCTATTAAAAATGTATCTTTTTGTGGGAAGGTTAAGCATTAAACTGGATTTATTATGGATATTTTAACTTGGATGTTCTTGGTAATATTTAAATCGCAAACAAACAACAGCAACATAAGAAATCCATTTCCCATTTTAAAACAATCATATTAGAACAGTGTTTTTCAACCTTTTTTGGGCAAAGGCACACTTGTTTCATGAAAAAAATCACGAGGCACACCACCATTAGAAAATGTTAAAAAATTTAACTCTGTGCCTATATTGACTATATATAAAGTAATTCTCTTGCATTTTTCAATTTTTCCCACGGCACACCAGGCAACACCTCGCGGCACACTAGTGTGCCGCGGAACAGTGGTTGAAAAACACTGTATTAGAACATAAGAAGTACCTCTTTTTGCCTGTCCTAATTCCTTGCATGGCCCTGGATTTTAGCTCTGACCAATGGTTTAAAACAATTAGTGATGGATCTCTTTAATAACCCCAAATTGACATCTGCTGGCCTAGCAAACATGAAAATATAACCCAAATATGATCATTATTGTGAGTTTTATTCCTGCATTTAATCTTGTATAAAGCCAAACCATACCCATTCAAAGTTAACAAGCCAATAAGTGTCAACAGTTGCACACAGTAGATCTCCAGCCATAGATTTCCATGGCTAAATCTGAATATCTGCTGCTACCATCTAAAGCTGAAAGAGTACAGCAGCTACAGATACACTAGTAGAATAGCTACTTCCTCCAACTATTGCTTTGCTGCAAGCAGACACTTCACCAGTTCTTAGTTCTAATAAATTCTTTGGTTTCAGTTTGGAAAGCTCTGCAGTAGAGGCTGCTCTACGGTCCCATGTATAATACATGGCACTGACTTTCTGAGTCACTGGGCAGAATTAGAAAAGAAGAGGTTAACCTAGATAGTTAGCTTTCTAGCAGCACATACACTAAAAGGGCAAAGAGACCATTCCCCCAGCACAATCAAGCACTTTCCTTTCTTAATGGGCTATTACAGGTAACTGACAACTAGAAGATGACTTTTACACTTGTAAATTCAGTTGCTTTGATATTTTGAAGCTTTCCCCAGGAAAACAGCCTCTTTCTGGCTAATTGAAGGACCTTATTGAGTCTTCTTTCCCACTTGCTGTCTCTGTGGTTTCATTTGCAAATTGGTACAATGACTCACACTAATTTAGATAATAAGGCACTATGGACAGCCATATTATATGGACAAAATGCCTACCCATTCTAAATGGGTTCATTTCTTACAATGCTTTGCTAATTATTACAGTCATTATTACCTTATCTATTTCTCCCCTTCTCACAAATGACCTAGCTTTTAAAACTAATAAAAATGGTATCAGGTAAGTAAATACAAAGAAGAACCAAGGGCCCACTACAAAAATGATCACATCAAACTGGACTAAATATGGATGAGAACTTCAACTCACAGTATGAACACATTTAGACATGATTACTTGCGTTTCTGCATATACATTTTACTTGACATAGTTGAAAACTGCTGCTATGCCAAGGAACCAACATGATCAGTTTACTGAAAACACATAAAAATTCCAGTCTATGAGGCAAACCAGGACTTCCACATACTTCTTAGCCTTGCAGAACAACTTTAAGAATCCTTTATTATTTTAATCAAACCTGATTTTTTTTTTTAATTCCCACCCACCTGCATAGACACCAACAGCTGTACTGAGCTACCCCTTCTTCAGGATGATTTGTAGCAGGTGGTGAAAAATATTCCTCTTCCATTCCAAGTAGCAGGCTTATTCCTGGGCCAGATGTGCATGTTTCCCAAAGGAAGCCAGTGCCAATGAAATAGAGGATTATTTCTGCATTCTAAAGAAATAATTGCACATACCCTCCCAAAATGCACGAGACCATGTAGTTTGCATGAATGATTAAAAGTGTGTTTCTATCTTTCTACAGATATGCTTGTGCAGGAAGTCATGCAAATGTGTGTGCACATGATTTCATATGTGAGTCCTTCAATTTTGCCTCTAGGCAAAAGGTTTCCTGACAAACTCAATACATAAAGCATATGCATAAACAAGCATTAAAGTGTTATAGGAGGCAGGTGCAATCTTTGGCACTGAAAGAGAAATTGAAAATCAAGACAAGTATCTCTGCTGCTCCCAGCTATTAGCCATATAGCCATGGTGGATATGGATGCCAGAAGTATGGAGCTTCTCCACTGATATGCCACCAGCCATCCAATCTGAAACTGTGGTGCCATAAAAATGACCTTAACTTGCAGAAACATTCTTAGATTTTAATTTAAAAATTGGCACAATCTTCTAAATGCATTTCACATCATAATCCAAAATAGGTGTGGTTTTTTTTTTAAAGGGAAAGATTATCCAGCTGTTGACATCTTCTATGCTTTCATATCCTCTTTTTTAACTTGAGTTAAGACAATATCTAGGCTGTTGAGTAGAATAAACTACTGTGGCAATATGTAAATTGTATAAAGTGGCAACATAAGAATGGAACGATATGATTTGCTCAGCAAACAGTGACTTACAGAGAGTAATATTTGGATGGCGCTGTGAATGACCTCTAGGTATTGGAAGTCAATGATGCAGCCTGTCACAGAGACATAGGAAAAATCATCTAACATCCCAGGAGCTGAAGGACGCACCACTCTTCGTATGCAGCCTGGTCCATGTTCTCGCCACCAGGATCGGTGCATTGAGATGTTAAAAGTCATGAGATCAGTTTCCTAACAAACAAAGAGAAAAGAAGGGTGAAATATTTCTGTTACAGTGCACCTCTTGCTTTTCTGACATATAGGCCCGGTTCTGATGTACAGTTTCTTGATCTCTCACATGAAATTGAGAACATATGCTAAGTTTGCATGCTCTCTGACACTTTAACAACATAAAGCACACAAAGTCTGTACTGATGGTAACCCCAACCATGGTTAATGCTGAGAAAAATTCCAAACCCATTATAATTCCTGGTTTTGAACGCTGACTTGAAACATTAACCATGGTTAGCATTAATCTCAGTGTAGACCTAATACTGTACTATGGTTAATACAGAAAACTAAAGGGAGAGAGAAACAAACACATGTACCCAGTCTCTTAAGAACAGGAAACACTGCATCTGCTTAAGCTGTACTTAGGTAGCACCTTAGAGACCAACTAAGTTTGTTATTGGTATGAGCTTTCGTATGCATGCATACTTCTTCAGATATACTGAAACTGAAGTCACCAGACCCTTATATATAGTGAGAGGGTGGGGAGGGGTATTCCTGTTAGACCAATTGCAGTCGCTAACAGTCGTCAACAGGTTTACCACATCTATCAGCCAATCACCCATTCCCACCACCCTTCTGAGTAATACCCCTCTCACTATATATACAGTAATAAGGGTCTGGTGACTTCTGTTTCAGTGTATCTGAAGAAGTGTGCATACCAATAACAAACTTAGTTGGTCTCTAAGGTGCTACTGAAAGGATTTTTTTTTATTTTGTTTCAACTACAGCAGACCAACACGGCTACCTACCTGTAACTGTACTCAGGTGTTCAACTAAGGTGTGGGGAACCTTTGGCCCTCCAGATATTGCTGAATGACAATTCCCACCATCCTGGGCCATTGGCAATGTTGGCTGGGGCTGATTGGAACTGTAATTCAGCAACATCTGAAGGAGCACTTCTGCCGTAGATAACAGACTTGCAAAATGGCTCTCTAAAGTTCTTCTTTTGAATATTTGGCAGGCACTTTTTCGCTTTTGCTTTTAGAAAGTTGCTGGAAACATTTCCTTCTCAGTTGTCTTTTATCCTTTATTTCTTTGCTACTTGTTCCTATCTATCTATCTATCTATCTATCTATCTATCTATCCATCTCTCTCTCTCTTTCTCTCTCTCTCTCTCTTTCTCTCTCTCTTTCTCTCTGTCACACACACACACACACACTTGTATTACTGCTTCCTATTCTCTCCTCTTCCCCTCATGAGCTGGCTAACTGGATTATTTTTACATTTTGTAGAGTGCCCATTGTGTCATAGGTGTTAAATAAATTATATAAAATGATGATAATGATCTGCTGGAATAAAGCCCATTGAAGAAAATGAACCCTTCAACAGCGAAGTGTTCAGATCAGATGGCCTCATTAGAATGATAGATTGACTCATTAGATTCTCATCACTTAATAGTGCATTGTAGTGCTATTAACAACGGAATACTTCTCCTCCCTTACACAGTGTCATTAGTATTGAGAAGCTGGATATAAACTACTCTTAACTATTCCCTTTGGTGGCTGACTATTCCCACAATAATGCAGAAACAGCAATGCAGAGCAACAACCACAATAAGGAATGTATATGCTGCCATTGCATTGCTGACTATGTAGGGATCACTCTAGTACAGTACTGAAAATGGAAACATTTAAAATCCAAAACATTCACATCCATAACAAACAATGGCCACTGGAGTGCATGTGGACTACACCTCACACATATGTGCTCAATTTGGTATGCTCCTCCTTCTGGTGGTTCACTCATAGGGTTGGAGGAGAATTTAGTTTGGTCTGCAGTTTTAAATGCAATTCTTGGCTCAGCCTATACCAAAGTGCATAGAAATGTGCGACTAAAAACAATATACATTTAGAAATATGCAGACAGATTTTTAAAAAGTTGTATTTAAGTCGATATTTAAATAGAATTGATGCTTTTGAACTATGGTGCTGGAGGAGACTCTTGAGAGTCCCATGGACTGCAAGAAGATCAGACCTATCCATTCTTAAGGAAATCAGGCCTGAGTGCTCACTGGAAGGACAGATCCTGAAGCTGAGGCTCCAATAATTTGGCACCTCATGAGAAGAGAAGACTCCCTGGAAAAGACCCTGGTATTGGGAAAGATGGAGGGCACAAGGAGAAGGGGACGACAGAAGACGAGATGGTTGGACAGTGTTCTCGAAGCTACCAACATGAGTCTGACCAAACTGTGGGAGGCAGTGAAAGACAGGCATGCCTGGCATGCTCTGGTCCATGGCGTCATGAAGAGTCGGACACAACTGAACGAATGAACAACAACAACAACAACATTTAAATATAAATTTTCATTTTGGATTTTTTGAACATCACATTAATGCAGAAATGAGATGGGAAAGACTTATGAAGGAAAACATGTAAAATTGGCAATAGAGTGATATATCAATCCCTACTCAATAAACCTTTAAAGTTTGTTAGGACTAATCTGAAAACCATAATATCCTACGATGATGTTCAAAGTATCACAGTAGTTTGGTCAAGGACTTTTTACTACATTCTTTTTGCTCAATGTGTAATCAAGGGGAAATTAAACCAATTAAAAAGAAATATTGGTCATTGGAAAGATGGGGTGCCATCGTTATAGATAAGGATTCTTTGTAATTAGTTTGAATATGCATATGGCCAGATTGTTATTCTAATCATTTGTCAGCATTAAACTTACCTTTAATGAAAAATTAATCTGAAAACCCTCAAGGGGAAAAATCATATTCAGACTACACTCCTAAACACACTTATAGCTATTTATTTCAAAATACTGTACATATATGTAGGACTGAGATGTCAAAAACACACTTTTAAAAAATGCAACATTCAACATTTGTATCAAGGCTACTGTTATAAGCAAGATTATGCAACCTTAAAGGTAAAGGTAAAGGGACCCCTGACCATTAGGTCCAGTCGTGTCTGACTCTGGGGTTGCGGCGCTCATCACACATTACTGGCTGAGGGAGCCGGCGTACAGCTTCCGGGTCATGTGGCCAGCATGACTTAGCCACTTCTGGTGAACCAGAGCAGCGCACGGAAACGCCGTTTACCTTCCCGCTGGAGCGGTACCTATTTATCTACTTGCACTTTTGACATGCTTTCGAACTGCTAGGTGGGCAGGAGCTGGGACCGAGCAACGGGAGCTCACCCCATCACGGGGATTCAAACCACTGACCTTCTGATCAGCAAGCCCTAGGCTCTGTGGTTTAACCCACAGCGCCACCCACATCCTGACACATACACGTGTGTATGCAACCTCACACATACACAAAAACTGAAAACTGAACAACATTTTAAAGCCTATAATGACATCTGATTTCCAATAGAAAAACTCATCATCATTACTTCAGTCTGCAGCAAGATGAATATCATGTCCATAACACTGATACTACTAACCCTCAATGTCACTTGACTACCATTAACATTATAAACATTAGTGAATGACAGACACATATATTATTCACAAGCCCTTTAATTTTTTTTAAAGAAGATTCCTAAGTTAGAAACATCAACACTTTTCTACTCCGCATCTCCATCACATTAGAAGACAGGATAGTGACTGATCATATCCAGCTGGGTATTAATTCAAACAAGATGTGTAGTATTAGGCTGTATCATATTACTGCCATGTCTGGTGAAATATGGGTACATGGACAGTGAATTTGGTGAAAGGGCATGTTGTACCAAAAAAACAAAAACAAAAATAAAAACACACACACCCAAGGCTGCTAGCAAAGAAAGGAGGCCAGAGCAATGCATCTTGGGTTCTCAAAACCCTCCTCTTCACAATTCCAGAATTCTATCACTGGAAATATCAGCCATACTGGTGTTGAAAGTGCCATCATGAAGGGTAAGTGAAGATAGGGTTGCCAGTGACCCTGAATGTGTGATATAGCTAAACTTTCCATCAAATAATGTGAGATCCAGCATTTAGATGGCCACTGCAAGAAACAAAATTTTGGCTTACATCGGGGTGTTTTTCAGTCCAGAGGTCACATTCACTTCTGAGGCAAAAATGGGCAAAGCAACAATGGTGAATCTTATCTTTGCACAGTTGGCTAGTTTCTACACACACTTGCATGATGATGATGATGATGATGATAATTTATTTGTACCCCACCCATCTGGCTAGGTTTCCCCAGCCACTCTGGGCAGATTCCAACAAAGATTAAAAATACATTAAAACATAATGTATTAAATACATTAAAAACATAAATACATTCTGTTTCAGTGTATCTGAAGAAGTGTGCATGCACATGAAAGCTCATACCAAGAACAAACTCAATCAATAAATCAATAAGTCTCAATAAATCCTTGTAGCCAAGGGGATGACAGATGACTATTTTATTTTAAGCAATGGAAGTAACTTTCTCCTTAATCAATTACCTGTAATGAGTGATGTCACAGGCGCTATCCAGCGGCTGCACATGGCACTTGCACATCTCCTTATGCACAGTGATCTCAACCAAGATGAATATTCTGTTTGAGACTTACATCTAACAATGGCAGTTTTGAGTACTTGTAAAATGTGATTGCTCAGCATCAGAAATACAATCAGCAAGGGAGCATTTGTTTATTTCTGTGCCCCACCCCAAACACAAAAGCATCTCAATGAAGATATTGACCCAGTGTGCATCAGCTGAGAAAACGTGAATGCCATGGATCATTAAGAAAAGGACTGAAAATAAAATTGTAGGTATCATAATGCTGTTATACAAATCTATAGTGTGACTGCATTAGGACTTCTGGATACATTTCTTGTCTCCTGACCTCAAAAAGGATATTGCAGGGATAGAAAAGGTTCAGAAAAGGGCAATCAAAATGACATGGGGCAACTCTCCTATGAGGAAAGGTTGCAGTTTCTGGAACTTTTTAGTTTAGAGAAAAGGCAAGTAAGAGTAGACATGAAAGAAATGTATAATATTCTGGTTACCTATGATCTAATATTTTAATATAACAATCATTCTTACCTTTAATTAAACCCAAACAGAAGAATATTTGAATATTGCTGTGGCCACATATAAAGCAATTTTACTATTTTACTAAGGGAAAATTTGTTTCCATTCACTTAAGATAAAGCATACCCCACTTTTGATGAAAAGTAAGCCTATGAGCTGATGGTATACATTAGGAGTAACCTGGGTGGCTGCACTGGGTGAATTTGTTTTAACATTGTTATTCTTATTGCTATTGAATTATTATTTTTAATTCTATACAACCTATGTGCCAAAATAACAATCCACATTTAAAGTATACAACAACATTACTTTCAGTTAACCAGGGTTAGAACTGCAGGCTATGAAACCATGCCATTTGTTAATATTGGTTTAATGAATTGCACATTATGAGTGTATTATTGCATCCTTATTTAAGAAGATGGTGAATTATGTGTTGCTTTGCTTTCTAAATAATTGTCTATATATAAATGGAGATTTATTAAGAAAATAGATAACACACAAAAAAGAAATGCTTTTGCTTGGTGCTAAGAGAATTAACTCCAAGGATTCAATACAAATACATCATCTGCTTCCTTAGCCACATTAATTAAGTTAATTCACTACTAAAGAAGGGAGTATCTGGTAGCTGCAGGATGTGACATCATGAACATTTGTTCATTAGAAAAATAGCTTTAAGTAATAGGGAAATAGATCACTCAAGATCATTCATTACTTATCAATTGCTGTGTGATGACTGATTGATTAGAACATTCCTGTAGTTCAAAAGACTGTAAGCAATGACTTTAAAGTAATTTGCTCTCATAAAGCAGTCAGTAGCTTAGGGGCAGCTGCACTTTTGGGATGACTTAGTGTCTTTTAACCAATATCTCACACTACATTCATCTGATGGAAAAGATCCTTTGGGGTCTATAACTCTTGCTCTAGCTTGAATTATAATGAGGTAGGTCTAACCCTGTCTTTCACTTCTACATAAAATTATTCCAGGCTGTTATATATAAGGTCAATCTAAATCTTCAGAGATATCGCTTTAACTTTTTCTGCTGAAAAAAATGACTCTACAACTATGAAAAACCAAGGCTTGCAGACTCATTGTCAACTGGGTGTCTGGACTTAGAAGTGAGTACTGACAGTCTGCAGATACCAGTTGGGCATCATTGTCCACTAGTTTGGGAGGAGGGGCATGCAGTGAGATGTGCTAATCATCATGAGTTGCTATAGGAAGAGTAACTCAAACATGTTTTGAGTTGTACGTCTCACCAGATTGACTTGGGACAGATCTTTGGCTTGTACCAATTAACACCAATAACTCTCTTTTTTGCCAACAAAGGTCCGTATAGTTAAAGCTATGGTTTTCCCAGTAGTGATGTATGGAAGTGAGAGCTGGACCATAAAGAAGGCTGATCACTGAAGAATTGATGCGTTTGAATTATGGTGCTGGATGAGACTCTTGAAAGTCCCATGGACTGCAAGAAGATCAAAGCTACCCATTCTTAAGGAAATCAGCCCTGAGTGCTCACTGGAAGGACAGATCATGAAGCTGAGGCTCCAGTACTTTGGCCACCTCATGAGAATAGAAGACTCCTTGGAAAAGACCCTGATGTTGAGAAAGATGGAGAGCACAAGGAGAAGGGGACGACAGAGGATGAGATGGTTGGACAGTGTTCTCGAAGCTACCAACACGAGTCTGACCAAACTGCGGGAGGCAGTGGAAGACAGGAGTGCCTGGCGTGCTCTGGTCCATGGGGTCATGAAGAGTCGGACACAACTGAATGACTGAACAACAACAACAACAACAACAACAACAACAACTCTCTTTTTGAAGTGAAAACTGTTTGGGTGCAGATGCTGCCCAGGCAGAGGGCTACGAATCCTGCTGCCATGAAGTGGCTAAGAAGAAGGGTCAACTGTGAGACCACCAGCATTACATGTTAGAAGCTGGTGATTGGATGAGCCAGGCATCATGCAAGGCAACCCCTAATAGTTAAAAAGGGTGTTGCTTCCTGTGGGATGAGAGCTCTTTCGAGATGGATTCCAATGCTTATCGAAACACATTTGGAGAAAATAAGCAAGTAAAGGTGGATTGATCTCTTCTTGTGGCTGATGGAGCAGTGTTGATGTGGGAATGGCTCCCAGGTGAAAGAACATGTGAAGGTACCCTAGAAGGATCATGCCCTAAGCACACTCAACTAAGTCTAAGAAGGACAAATTTCTAGTAGTTTAATTCTTTATTGACAAAAGCTGGCATTAGCTTTGCCAATCTTATGCCTCAGCTGAAAAGTTGAAGCAACAGTGGGACCACCACCACCCTGGGCTTAAGTACCTTCATCTGATGGAGTATGCACAAGCAACTGGTGACTTCCTCTACATGGGAGGCTGCACTTGCCTCTTCAAGCCCCTCCCAGTTCTAGGAGACGGTGTAGCAGAGGATGGCAGGGATTCGACTGCTTCCAACACATTCTGTGCCCTCTTCCCTATCTCTGAATGCTTAGACTCCTCCCCTTCCTTCAGCTGGGCTCCTGCCTCACACGTAGCACAAAACCTCATAAATTGTTGGTCCCTATTCCTGAGTTTGGAAAACTCAGCAGTGGCCAGAGGATTGGAGAAGATCAGTCTACATCCCAATCCCAAAGAAGGGCAGTGCCAAAGAATGCTCCAACTACCGCACAATTGCACTCATTTCACACGCTAGCAAGGTTATGCTTAAAATTCTACAAGGCAGGCTTAAGCAGTATGTGGACCGAGAACTCCCAGAAGTGCAAGCTGGATTTCGAAGGGGCAGAGGAACCAGAGACCAAATTGCAAACATGCACTGGATTATGGAGAAAGCCAGAGAGTTCCAGAAAAACATCTACTTCTGCTTCATTGATTATGCAAAAGCATTTGACTGTGTCGACCACAGCAAACTATGGCAAGTTCTTAAAGAAATGGGAGTGCCGGATCACCTCATTTGCCTCCTGAGAAATCTCTATGTGGGACAAGAAGCTACAGTTAGAACTGGATATGGAACAACTGATTGGTTCAAAATTGGGAAAGGAGTACGACAAGGCTGTATATTGTCTCCCTGCTTATTTAACTTATATGCAGAATACATCATGCGAAAGGCTGGACTGGATGAATCCCCAACCGGAATTAAGATTGCCGGAAAAAATATCAACAACCTCAGATATGCTGATGATACTACCTTGATGGCAGAAAGTGAGGAAGAATTGAAGAACCTTTTAATGAGGGTGAAAGAAGAGAGCGCAAAATATGGTCTGAAGCTCAACATCAAAAAAACTAAGATCATGGCCACTGGTCCCATCACCTCCTGGCAAATAGAAGGGGAAGAAATGGAGGCAGTGAGAGATTTCACTTTCTTGGGTTCCATGATCACTGCAGATGGTGACAGCAGTCACGAAATCAGAAGACGCCTGCTTCTTGGGAGAAAAGCAATGACAAACCTAGACAGCATCTTAAAAAGCAAAGACATCACCTTGCCGACAAAAGTCCGTATAGTTAAAGCTATGGTTTTCCCAGTAGTAATGTACGGAAGTGAGAGCTGGACCATCAAGAAGGCTGATCGCCGTAGAATTGATGCTTTTGAATTATGGTGCTGGAGGAGACTCTTGAGAGTCCCGTGGACTGCAAGAAGATCAAACCTATCCATTCTCAAAGAAATCAGCCCTGAGTACTCACTAGAAGGACAGATCCTGAAGTTGAGGCTCCAGTACTTTGGCCACCTCATGAGAAGAGAAGAATCCCTAGAAAAGACCCTGATGTTGGGAAAGATGGAGGGCACAAGGAGAAGGGGACGACAGAGGATGAGATGGTTGGACAGTGTTCTTGAAGCTACTAACATGAGTTTGGCCAAACTGCGAGAGGCAGTGAAGGATAGGCGTGCCTGGCGTGCTCTGGTCCATGGGGTCACGAAGAGTCGGACACGACTGAACGACTGAACAACAACAATTCCTGGGTCAGCCTCCAGATCCCTGCCTCTGCTAAACACTCCTCAGAGCCCTGCCAGTCTCTGACATCTCATCTCTGAAGGAGTATGGATAGACTATAATACACAGGGCTGGGTTATTCTGCTGACTAGGATGCTAACGGCAGTCAACAGCCAGCAAAGGCTGAGTAAATTCTCATTTGCGTTTCCCCATTGGGTGACAAGGCTTCCAAAAGTTAAGTTTGCAGTGCCAGAGGGACAGTGCAGAAGACTAACTTTTGAGAATCCTGCCCAACCTTGAACACCTTATCTAAGGACAAAAGGGACTCTGCAGAGCTATAAACAGCCCACTGTAACAGTTAAGCAAACTGATTTAATCAATTTCAAAGACACGTTGACTGTCCCTAATGATCCCTCACACACATGGACTCCCAACTTGGCAGTAGGCTCCCCTCCCACCTTCAGTCCTCAAGGAAAGGAGATATTCTTGGACCTAGCAACAAATCTAGTGTTAGTGAGAGGAGTGCTTGTTTGAAAGCCAGAGAGGTTTGTTTAGGAAAAGGAAGAAGATAGAGAAGGACCAGTGCGCACTGGGACCCAGGACTCAGCTATACAGCTGCCAATATAACGTTTTAAATGTGTTGTAAAGTGCAACGTACAAATGTGACACTAGATGGTGACAGTGAGCTATGCCAAATTCAATGTACTTTTCAAAACGTTTTTTAAAAAAGCATTTTCACAGCATTTTTTATATGTGTGTAGATTCCACCCCAGAAGATGACCAGGATGTGAGACCCGTTGAGAACAATATGATAGTCTTTCCTGGACACTATTATATATCCAGCAAATCCTAGCATCAGCATCACTTTAGAGTTCAACCTAGTTCCTGCTCTGCTCCAGGTATGTAGAACTATTGGCAGACAAAAGCCATACATTTGCTTGTGTAGTGTATTAAGAGTTTTTGACTCTCCCTTCAACAGCAGCTTCTCACATTACAGCCTTTTGGGTTCTTTCACCATGCTCCTTGGCATAAAGTTGTAGCCTAGCTCAATTCCAGATTTGATGTCTGCCTCCTCCTTTCTCTCTCTTTTCATAAGTCTTATTTCTACAATGATTAATTGCCACCTAAGCTGCAATTTTTATGACAAAACTGCTTTGAAGAAGATTGAAAGTAAGAGGTAAATTATCTCTTTGTGAATGTATCATTTCATCCATTTATACACTATAATTACTAAGACCCCACAATGTTAAACTGAAGAAATATGATGGGACAAATAGTGTTATCGCTGAATTTTACATTCCAGAATCAGGTGAATTGAAGTTCATAAATGGAAGTTTTCAAGTGGCAGCATTTGCTAACACCTGGTCTAGCAGTTTTCTCATATACTGGTTTTGTAAGATTAACCACAAGTTGGTATAATTTGTTAAATTTGCCAATGTAATCTTGTGTAAATCGTATTATTCTAAACTTTTCATTTTTGGTGTCACCCAAATAAATAAAATTACCCTATGAAAAACAACAACCCACAAGTCTTTACAGTGTGAACAATTAGGCTTTAAAACACTTCTCTGTGGGAATATGGTTAAAGCTGTAGTTTAAGGCTAATAATAAAATTCTTGAAAATATACACCAGGGAACACCAGTGTAATGGGAAGGGAATTGAATTAGCTTTATTAGTATTTCTCCCCTCTTAATTATGATAATTCTATGGTTACATGATTTGCACAAAGGGAGGGAAATACAATATTAACATGATTAAATTGTATTTGCATGTTAAAGAGAGTAGATGGATATGCTAAAATCTTGATTTGCACGCCCAAGGTCTACAGATGATTATAAGATTAAAAAATCTGTAAATAACGGTGCATTAGCTCTGTAAGCTTAGAAACTGGGGTTGAACGGGTGTTTCAGTGAGTCAAAGCTGATTTTGGTTCTGTTTTTAGTACAAGCTTCACAATAATTTGATTTATTTACATTCATTAATTAAAACAATTTTACCTTGTCCTTCTAATGTACAAAACAAAGCACATCCAGTGTGAGGTCAGCACTGTGCAAACACGTTGTCCACCGTGAAGCAGTAGGAATTGGTGGGGGAACAGTGCTCAACTGACCTCCTGTTACCAGCATTGCTGCAAAGGCTCCAGTGAAACCAATCTGGCTCTCCTGGTGTGTTTGCAACTGCGCTGGCATTGTCACTCCTGTGCCCTTCTGCTTCCCCATAAGCTGCAATGATGCTGGTGATAGGAGGTCAGGTAAGCACTACCACCCCACCCCCTGCTACTACTGATAAACCATCTCCTCTGTCCAATGCAGCCATACTTTCACCCCTCCTTCTGATCTTAGAGAGCAAGCATCAGGGGTGATGAGACATATATGCAGGCCATGGGGAAGGCATAGGCCACTGTAAGTGTGCAGAGTGCCTCTAAGTTAAGATGGTGGGTGGATCTCATCAGTGGTGCACACAGAGATGTTCTCCAAGCAATGTTTTTAAAAGTGCAAAAAAGAGGGGGATCAAGAGGTAGTATATCTCAGGCCTGTCTCCAGAGTTGGGGCTCAGGTTCTCTGCTCCCCATCCCCAATAAAAACTTTCCTGCTGGGCAAGGTGGTATGAGAAAAGGCTTGTGCATATATAATGTTGGCATCATCATGCCAGGTCAGGAAATCCTTAATTTTTGGTAGTATGAAAGAGAAACAATGGAAAAGCTTCAGAGAGAGGAGAAGGAACAATCCAGTGAAAACTGGTGATAGGTAAAATACTGGAAAAGGTGTAAGGAAACTAGTGAAAAGGTGTGAAGATGATACTATACCACTACCTTAAACACATCTGGGGGAAGGGGGGAAAGAGAGAGAGAGAATAGCGCATAATGCACACAGTGTAAAATAGAAACCTGCCAATTTCAGATAGTAGGGAAAATGAACATCCAAGTGATGCAAGGGTAAAAGGTAAAGGTAAAGGACCCCCGGACAGTTAAGTCCAGTCAAAGGAACTATGGGGTTGTGGCGCTCATATTGCTTCAGGCCGAGGGAACGCCATTTACCTTTCCGCCATAGCGGTACCTATTTGTCTACTCGCATTGGTGTGCTTTTGAACTGCTAGTTTGGCAGAAGCTACGGGACAGAGCAACAGGAGCTCACTCCGTTGCGGGAATTCAAACCGCCAACCTTCTGATCAGCAAGCCCAAGAGGTTCAGTGATTTAGATCCACAAGCTGCATGGCAAACAGTTTTATAGGTACTAGTGGAAGTTCAGGGATATAATGCAGCCAAAGGGTCTGCTGTGTATTCATATTATAAAGCAGGGATGGGGGAACTTTGTCCTTCCAGATGTTCCTAGATTCCCATCACCCCTGATCACTGGAGCGGGTTGGCTGGGGCTGATAGGAATTGGGAGTCCAACAACATCTGGAGAGCCACTTGTTCTTCATCCCTGCTATAAAAGAATCAGCTCTCATGTTTAAGACTTAAACAGAACTAGAAATTCTATTGACTTCCATGATTGTTTGTTTTCCTAATACTTGACTGTACTTAGACAATGTTGGGGGGGGGATCAGTTTTGAAAAGGCTTTGCAGTCTACACAGAATTGACAAGATTTTTGACTGGCACATACTGGTATCCCATTTCTGATCAGTTAAATAGACACGGTTTTGCATTTCAGCCTAACACATTCATTAAATTGGAAGGTGGAAGGATATTGCCAAATTAATATTCACTGAAGTGAAAGACTTTTAAAAAATTCTATAACTGGGTGTGTGAGTGGGTGTGTTGTTGAGAACTACAGTTATTTATTTGTATCAAACAAAAATACCAAGAAACAAACTGAATAAGAGAAAAGGTCTAACAACTATGGTTGTATGGCATGAGAGCTGATGTAACAAAATATTTCATTATTGGTCCAGTTTTGTTTCAGTTTCATTATGGATCTAGTATAGAAGAAGACTATACTGGAGTTCAAAATGAAGCAGGGCAAAGGCTAATAGAGTTCTGTCAGGAGAACAAGCTGGTCATCACAAACACTCTTTTCCAACAACACAAGAGACGACTCTACACATGGACATCACCAGATGGGCGACATCGAAATCAGATTGATTATATTCTCTGCAGCCAAAGATGGAGAAGCTCTATACACTCAGCAAAAACAAGACCTGGAGCTGACTGTGGCTCTGATCATCAGCTTCTTATAGCAAAATTCCAGCTTAAACTGAAGAAAGTAGGAAAAACCACTGGGCCAGTAAGATACAATCTAAATCAAATTCCTTATGAATACACAGTTGAAGTGAAAAACAGGTTTAAGGACTTAGATTTGGTGGATAGAGTGCCTGAAGAACTGTGGATGGAGGCTCGTAACATTATACAGGAGGCAGCAACGAAAACCATCCCAATGAAAAAGAAATGCAAGAAAGCAAAGTGGCTGTCCAATGAGGCTTTAAAAATAGCGGGGGAGAGAAGGCAAGCAAAATGCGAGGGAGACAGTGAAAGATACAGGAAATTGAATGCAGATTTCCAAAGAATAGCAAGGAGAGACAAGAGGGCCTTTCTAAACGAGCAATGCAAAGAAATAGAGGAAAATAACAGAATGGGAAAAACCAGAGATCTGTTCAAGAAAATTGGAGATATGAAAGGAACATTTCGTACAAAGATTACCACAATTAAGGACAAAAGTGGAAAGGACCTAACAGAAGCAGAAGACATCAAGAAGAGGTGGCAAGAATACACAGAGGAACTATACCAGAAAGATATAGAGGTCTCATACACCCCAGGTAGTGTGGTTGCTGACCTTGAGCCAGACATCCTGGAGAGTGAAGTCAAATGGGCCTTAGAAAGCCTTGCTAACAACAAGGCCAGTGGAAGTGATGATATTCCAGCTGAACTATTTAAAATCCTAAAAGATGATGCTGTTAAGGTGCTACACTCAATATGCCAGCAAGTTTGGAAAACTCAGCAGTGGCCAGAGGATTGGAGAAGATCAGTTTACATCCCAATCCCAAAGAAGGGCAGTGCCAAAGAATGCTCTAACTACCGCACAATTGCACTCATTTCACACGCTAGCAAGGTTATGCTTAAAATTCTACAAGGCAGGCTTAAGCAGTACGTGGACCGAGAACTCCCAGAAGTGCAAGCTGGATTTCGAAGGGGCAGAGGAACCAGAGACCAAATTGCAAACATGCGCTGGATTATAGAGAAAGCTAGAGAGTTCCAGAAAAACATCTACTTCTGCTTCATTGACTACGCAAAAGCATTTGACTGTGTCGACCACAGCAAACTATGGCAAGTTCTTAAAGAAATGGGAGTGCCTGATCACCTCATCCGTCTCCTGAGAAATCTGTATGTGGGACAAGAAGCTACAGTTAGAACTGGATATGGAATAACTGATTGGTTCAAAATTGGGAAAGGAGTACGACAAGGCTGTATATTGTCTCCCTGCTTATTTAACTTATATGCAGAATTCATCATGCGAAAGGCTGGGCTGGATGAATCCCAAACCGGAATTAAGATTGCCGGAAAAAATATCAACAACCTCAGATATGCTGATGATACAACCTTGATGGCAGAAAGTGAGGAGGAATTGAAGAACCTTTTAATGAGGGTGAAAGAGGAAAGCGCAAAATATGGTCTGAAGCTCAACATCAAAAAAACTAAGATCCTGAGCACTGGTCCCATCACCTCCTGGCAAATAGAAGGGGAAGAAATGGAGGCAGTGAGAGATTTCACTTTCTTGGGTTCCATGATCACTGCAGATGGTGACAGCAGTCACGAAATTAGAAGACGCCTGCTTCTTGGGAGAAAAGCAATGACAAAGCTAGACAGCATCTTAAAAAGCAAAGACATCACCTTGCCAACAAAGGTCCGTATAGTTAAAGCTATGGTCTTCCCAGTAGTAATGTACGGAAGTGAGAGCTGGACCATCAAGAAGGCTGATCGCCGAAGAATTGATGCTTTTGAATTATGGTGCTGGAGGAGACTCTTGAGAGTCCCATGGACTGCAAG
This sequence comes from Lacerta agilis, assembly GCF_009819535.1. Taxonomy (NCBI): domain Eukaryota; kingdom Metazoa; phylum Chordata; class Lepidosauria; order Squamata; family Lacertidae; genus Lacerta; species Lacerta agilis. The sequence continues at coordinate 52,212,715 of NC_046318.1, read as the reverse complement.
AAGATCAAACCTATCCATTCTCAAGGAAATCGGCCCTGAGTGCTCACTAGAAGGACAGATCCTGAAGTTGAGGCTCCAGTACTTTGGCCACCTCATGAGAAGAGAAGACTCCCTGGAAAAGACCCTGATGTTGGGAAAGATGGAGGGCACAAGGAGAAGGGGACGACAAAGGATGAGATGGTTGGACAGTATTCTTGAAGCTACTAACATGAGTTTGGCCAAACTGCGGGAGGCAGTGAAGGATAGGCGTGCCTGGCGTGCTCTGGTCCATGGGGTCACGAAGAGTCGGACACGACTGAACGACTGAACAACAACAACAACAACAATAGAAGAAGACAACCACCTTTGTATTTGACAGATGGAGGGGCCTATAAATAACATGAACTGATGGTAACTCCCAACACACTCCAATCTTACAATTATTTTTTTCCAAACTGTTGCATATTGCACTGGAAGTGTCCTTGTGCTGTCAGTCAACTTCATTCTGCCAAAAAAGTGGGGGGGGGGAGAGAGCTCCTAGTTCTACTTGTCCTTTGATGACATGGATTTGATGCATACGTTCGTCTAAAATGGCAATTTTCCAAAGCTTACTGTGCTAGAGATCTACAGTGAGAATTGCTATTGCTCTTTCACAGTTGCATTATCACAAATCTGGAAGTAACTACCATGAATCTAACCAAGTCCTTAAATACACTACAGCCTTGTGTAATTGTAATGCTTTCGTACAACATCTCAAAGTCTTGGCAAGATTCCACACCATTCTTGTCCTTTAGGAGGAGGATTCTCTCCATTCTGTTGTACCAGGGAGATATATCTAAAGCGTCAGTTGTTTTAAACTACCCAAGTGGAAAGAGACAGTGAGGGTATAAGGCAGATCCTCAAAAGCTCTAACATGTCCTTTGAAAATCTCTCCATTTTCCGAAAAAAGAATACTTCTGAGAACTTAAGGGAAAAAAGGTGTATTTTATATGACACTGAATATGAAAAGTACCTTTGTAAGCAAAAGAATGACTCCTGCAACTTAAACACCCAGATGGAAGATGGCAACAATATTTATACACACAGCCATGCGAAGAATCACAGAAAAGATGAACAAGAACAATCACATTTCCTGCAAAGTAAAGTAGATTATTTTGGCCCAGTCTTTAGGTACTCCTGTGCTCAAAGGAGTCATTTGGTGGATTAGTGATACAGTGTAGATCCCTCTCTCCCTTTCATTGATCACTGGAAAGAAGAATGAGGAATTTCCAGTCCATTATTGCTTCTGCAAAAATACAATCAGTGCAGGATGCTGCTACTATAACACTTACAGGACACTGGTGTTTGGATCACATTATACCTATTCTACTCCAGTTAGATTGGCTAGCTATTCATTTCAAGGCACTGGTTATTAGCCTTTAAAACCTTAAATGGCTTCAGAACAGATCATCTGAAGAACCACTTGTACCAATACAAGCCTGCCTAAGCTTTAAGATAATCATCTGAGGCCCTGCTCTCTGGGCCACTGGTGAGAACTGTGAGATTAGTGAATACTAAGGGCAGGACCTTTTCTGTGGTGGCACATCTTTGAAATAAGCACTATCCAATCTGCAATTGGTTAATTTTAGTGCCTTTAACTAAGGTTTCATCTGCCACTCCTTTGTTATTTATTTTAATGAATTATGTATTAAATATTGATTGTTGTTTCTATTCTTTTATTATTTATTCTATGAATTATGTTGTAGTCCACTTTGTGAAGGTTTTTATTCCCCAGAAATATAACTGAGAGTAATAATTCTGTACAGTAACATAGGTGTTCTGGAGCACTTTTGAATGCCCTAGGCCAAGCATCCACAAACTCAGCCCTCCAGATGTTTTGGGACTACATCTCCCATCATCCCTAGCTAACAAGACCAGTGGTTAGGGATGATGGGAATTGTAGTCCCAAAACATCTGGATGGCTGAGTTTGGGGATGCCTGCCCTAGGCACTCTAAGGTCTGGTTTAGCACGTTTGACTTTTCCACCTGGGTTACCTGGTGTAGAAAGAGCTGTTAAGCTGACTGCCTTGCTTGCAAGATAATCTTGCAATCACGACGACAAATTTATTAAATAGCAACTGATAAGACCCTCCATGAAAATAATGTTTCCCATTTTCCTGCTCTAACTTTTAAAAAGCCTCTCCTATGAATAGAAGACACTTTCAGAAAGCCACGTGTGAAGCCAACCTACAGCCTTTTGTCTAGTGTGTTTCAGGATAATCTCCAAACTGGGAAATTAGAACTATGTTTACATCTCAAGGTGCAATAACTAAGCAGAAACTAGACATTAGGTTTCTAAAACTACCAGAGCAAGAAATCAAGAAGCCACATTAAACCATAAAGTAGTATCTAAATCAGGGACTGAAGCAGGTTGCAGAGTGAGAGCCAGCAAGGAATAACTCACAGGCAGTCAGATGCAGTAAAGATGCAGTAAAGAACACATCCTCCGTCCAGCCACTTAAGCCAGGGATTTGTCACACTGAACTGTTTATTGCTATAACAGTTACATAAAAGGCCTTTAGATAATTTAGAAAGAGATTACTAAACACAGATGCCATGAATCTGAAGCTATACCCTGGATTAACAGGATTTGGAATAACCTAGCCTATTCAGTCACTGTCATTGTACGTCCACAGGATAGTTGCACATTAATGCAATAATCCTTGTCATTTTGTTATGGACTAAAGGCATTCAACCTATCCCAAATTTCCCATTTGGATAAAATCAACAGTGTTGCTGCTGCTCAGAAGTACCAATCTACCACTCATGCTTCCCAAGCATTATTCTTTATGCTGTGCAGTACCTTCCTAAAGGGACGCAGGTGGCGCTGTGGGTTAAACCACAGAGCCTAGGGCTTGCCGATCAGAAGGCCGGCAGTTCGAATCCCCGCGATGGGGTGAGCTCCCGTTGCTCGGTCCCTGCTCCTGCCCACCTAGCAGTTCGAAAGCACGTAAAAGTGCAAGTAGATAAATAGGTACCGCTCTGGCGGGAAGGTAAACGGCGTTTCCGTGTGCTGCTCTGGTTCGCCAGAAGCGGCTTAGTCATGCTGGCCACATGACCCGGAAGCTGTACGCCGTCTCCCTCGGCCAGTAAAGCGAGATGAGCGCCGCAACCCCAGAGTCGTCCGCGACTGGACCTAAATGGTCAGGGGTCCCTTTACCTTTACCTTACCTTCCTAAAATCAAAAGTCACTGAAACTAAATACCATCCACTGGAATGACACTGTATCCATTAACAATCCACTGCTATAAAGATTCTTCTCACGACAACTATAAATACTCTATTTGGCCACTGCTGTGTGAAATGTGAATGATGTCCCTTTGTTGGTGAAGCTTCAGTGATGCAGAATACAGAATTATATCTGATGTCACTGCACAAGAAACCCCACCACCAACAAAAAGAATAGCTGCTTCCACTTCCAAATCTAAAATTACTTTCGCTGTTCCTTTCTCTTAATGATGCCATCATATAAAGATACATGATCACAACAGAAAAAGGACATCTACCGACAAATCAATTTACTGTATTCATTACAATAAAGATTTCTGCTCATAAATAATTTCAAAACCGCAAAGACACAAAACAAATAGTAGCAACTTCCACTTGTGGTCAAAATAGTTTCTAAACAAGACTGTAAGTAAATCTACAATTAAATGAGAAGCCACACACCCCAACCTCAGCTTATGTATCTCCCTCATCCAACCTGCTTCTGCTCCTCCTCCTCTTCTGGTCCTGGGAGACAATACAGCAGGAGAGGTGGGGGCGGGAGGAGAAAGTGTGGAAGCCCCTTGACTCAATTCCAGCCTGACCTATCTCTCCTTCCTTCTGCACCTGTTCTTTACTCTCCAATACTGCAGCTTCTTCTGCCTCTGCCTCTATCTTCCTGGCTGTTACAGGCTCCCCCAGATCACTGATCCATTCCCACAAATCACTCTCCAACCCCATTTTTCCAGGTGCCCACTCATCAGTATCCTGCCACCACATCTTCATGTCCAGCCAGTCCCTGACATCCAGAGAACAAGGTCAGATCACAGGCTGAGGTCAAGTTGAGGGGAGGACAATGTGAGGAGCAAAGCTGAATCACAGGCCAAGTGCATATATACTGGGGATTCAAGTTCACAACATGGCAACGCAGTCAGTCAAAAACCTGAAATGCAAGCATTGCTCAAGCAAATTTCTGAAAGGATCAAAGAAGTCAACTCCTAGGGGCCAAAGGGGTCTTTGCTCTCCCCTCCCAATAAAATATTTGAGGGGGCTGGGCCTCCCCAAAGTTGATGGGCATTGCCATTCAAATGGTGTCCCTGCACAACATCATGTGATTGATTATGTGGGGTAGGGCTTACTTGCCCCCCCCCATATTTTATTCAAGTTGTAATCCCTGGACTACCCTAGGCACATCTGGTAGTCATCAGTTATCAGAGAAGTTTGGTCTATTCATTTTGCTGGGCATTTTCCTCCACATTATTAGCTGCTAGTAATGAAGGGGTGAAATAAACAGCACTTCAGTGTAATGTTGATGTTATCTAGCAGGACAGCAAGGCACAAAGTTACCTGCAGCTTCTTGTCACTGCATCTAGCTTACCTGCTAACTGTAACCTGTCAGGGATATGGACTGGTGTGTCTCCCCCACCCTACACAATTTGAGATGTTAAGGTCCTAATTATATTACTGGGTTTGGGGAACATTGGGGGGGGGGTTAACACAGAGGCCAAAAATTTCAGCACTAAGGTGATTCCATTAAGAAAGGAATTACAGAATCGCACTGATGCTCTGCCATGAAAACAGCCAAGCCCTATTATTCCTGTGCTTTACAAAAGACAATGCAGGATCTCTTAAAATGGTGAATGTTAGAAGATTATGGTAATTTTTTTTTGAGAGAGATTTATTTTATTTCTGCTTTGCTCTTTGGATTCTTCATGAACAATTCAGACTTTCAAGAGGGGACTTTTAAAAAGATGTGGCACTCTTTTATCATGCAAATATGAATGCAAAATGTGAATAGGAATTAAACCACAGGTTACACAGAAAATAAAGGGGAAACATATCAAAGTTGCTCTGAAAAGCCCACTTCTCCCCAGGGAAATTAAACTTGCAAATATATTCCCTTTTCTTTTTAAACAGACTTTTTTCCTATGTGTGCAGGTGGTGGTGGGAAGTAACTAAAGGTATTCAAATGCAGATTCAGATCAAAAATATACATCTTATTGGAGACTATATGCACTGCATGCCTTTAATGCAGTTCAAAGGCTCAATTAAGACAGTGCAAGGAAACAAAGGAACAGCTCTTTTAATAGAAGCTGCTCCTGCAGAGAACAAAATTTAGATGGTCCATATAAAAAGGTAAGGCAATGTACAACCTAAAAGAACCATCAAAGTCTTTATTCTGAAACACCCCTGTGAGTGGTGAGAATGCAGAAAGCAATTGCTAAACATGTCTGTGACATTCAGCTGTCAACTTTTTTTTAAACACACACACACACACAAACACCTTGCCTGTCTTCCTGCTGACATAGCCCTCCTCCTCAAATCAATACTGTAATGGAGCACAGCAACGACATGTACCGAAGCTTATTGATGATCAACAAAGAAAAATCAATCGTTCAGATAGCAGCCTGTTACAGTTTCCCCACACACTCAATTAGAAGCCTTTTGCTCGAAGACACCAGAATGAGCATAATATACAGTGCTAAAATATTTAAATAAAAGCACCTGAAAAGGGGGGAATCCATCCCTACTGTTGGATATCCTTATAAAGGGTGTGTGTAGGGGGGGTTATTGCAGCCTAAGCCTCCAGTGTTGAATCTTCATTGACACAGACAAAGCAGAGGCAAGGAACCTGCAAGCATAGGATCAAAGTCCATAAGGAACAGAGAGTTTATTAGAGGCAAGGTCCCTCAGCGAACAAATGGAAGGCTGCAAATATAGGTATCTATATCCTGGGATATATGAGTACTCTTTTCCTGAAAGGAACTGCTCTGCAAGAAACCCATTTTACTTAAAGCCATGTGTGCAAATTATGATTAACTGAAGTTGATTGTGGTACATTAACTAACACTCACTCTTTTTCTCTAACAACCACTGACGTTCAGTCACTCATTAAGTCCCAGGGTGCAAGAGTGTTTGGTTACTATTCTTTAGCTCTGGGCCACCCTTAGTATATAAATTCATGTGGCAAAGTTATTAATCCTGGAACACATTCTAAACCTTCATCAGATTCTAAAATGATTAGGTAGAATCCTATTGGTCTTCCCAGCACCAAAGCCACAGCAGGTTACCCTAATCAAAGAGAGGGGATTTTTGTCAGTTCCCATTCCCCTCACCAAAAAAAAAAACATTTTAGGAGGTTTGGGAGACCTTGTGTTTGTAGAAGGACACCAACTGAATACAGCCCATTTATTTTGAATTATAGTAAAACCATAAATCAAAGAGGTTTGAAAAACAAACAAACTGGCTTTTAAAACACTATCAGGAAGACTTTATGTTTTATGAAGTAGTTGTGCTTGCTGCATCTGTACTAGGTTCACAGTCAAGATTCCCACTATGAACAGCAAACATGCTTCCTTAAGCACCTGTGTACATGTATTGGGTGTGTGTGGGGGGTGTTAAGGGAAGGGTAGTACCTCTGCTGGAAGACACGTTGTGCTCCTTCTGGGGTAGTTTGTCCACCTTTGGTCCCCACCCTGCACTCAACTCTCACTGGTGGCTACTAGAAGCTGTCAACATGCAACAGTGGCCACACTCTGGGAATGGTTTTGACTGGCTGGCTAAACCAGGGGAGGGTAGCCAATGGGTCTCCAACCTTTGGTGAGTTAGGGCCTTCCCCTGAATGCAAAGTCAGACTCTGGCAGATTGAGTGGACAAGGCCAGCAGTGGGTCCAATATAAAGAAGGTGGTTTCTGCACGTGCTGCAAAGGAAATGAGGGACGGATGGGGCTTGTCCACCTGGGAAGGTAGGTAGCCCATCTAGGAGAAGGAAAATGCAGATCCTAAACCTCCATTGCCTTGAAGAATATCTTCGGGAGAACAAAAGGCTAAGGAGTAAACTCTACACAAATCCAGAGTGGAATCCCTAAAATGGTTGGGTGGTTGTACGCCTCTTTCCAGCAATTCCTGCAGCCAAGCTGGTGCCAAAAGTATTGCTCTGCTTTCCTTAGAACTACAGCAGTGAGGCCGAAAAGGGGGATCTTGTCTCCTGGGCAGCCCAGGACCTCTTCACATACTCTCCAGGGATGTCACTTCAGTGTTGCTAACACGGTTGCTTGACTTCACCCCCAGAGGCACACTCTATTATGTTTCAAGACAGACAGATGCCAATGCAACAATATGTATTGGGAAGCTGTGGTCACAGTTATCACTAAACCTCTCACAGCACCATTGCATTCATTTGTAACCAATTTACGTGTTACTTGACTTCAGTCTGTGTATTATTATTATTATTATTTTTAAGCCATGTTCATGAGAGTACTATGTCCTACATTAAGGGATGTGCGTGGTGCTGTGGTCTAAACCACTGAGCCTCTTGGGCTTGCCGATCAGAAGGTTGGCAGTTTGAATCCCCGCGATGGAGTGAGCTCCTATTGCTCTGTCTCAGCTCCTGCCAAGCTAGCAGTTCGAAAGAATGCCAGTGCCAATAGATAAATAGGTACTGCTGCAGTGGGAAGGCAAATGGCATTTCTGTGCGCTTTGGTTTCCATCACGGTGTCCCGTTGTGCCAGAAGCAGTTTAGTCATGCTGGCCACATGACCCGGAAACCTGTCTGTGGACAAACGCCAGCTCCCTCAGCCTGAAAGCGAGATGAGCACCACAACCCCATAGTCGCCTTTGCCTGGACTTAACTGTCCAGGGGTCCTTTTATGTCCTACATTACTTATCTGAGAACATTTACTTCTTACTTCTTTTCCATCAGCAATTATTATTGTTTGTGTATTCCTGTTATTTGTTTGTGCAGTCGTAAATTTTTTATGCGATGTTTGTTTGGCTGCCAAAGTAGATTAATTGAAAAGCGCTGTCACTTCTTCCCATTCGGTCACATTCATTATTCTATCTGCTGCTTTATTGCCTACTAAATACTGGCTGATTATGACATTTTTCAACTGATTTAAGTATTCTAATCTGGCGTTGCTGCTGTGGAGGAAGAATTATTAAAAGGACTGGGGACTATACTAGGGGGAAAAATCTGTCTGTTTCCTATATGAGGCTCTAAGACTGATGTACATTTGCTCATAATAAGTCATCTGACTGACACATAACTGGTAACCTAGTTATTATTTCCTAGACAGGCTGGCATCATCTATGTAGTAGAATCTATTATGTATATTTTCCAGAGCTGAACCAGCAGCGTATGCACACAAGCACACTTACTTCTTCATAGCTCTTGGCTTGAATTTGTAAGTATATTTGTGAGAGCCTAAAACAAGCATGCATACTTGTGCAAAGGGAGCACTCCAAATTTTCATAGATTTTCCATTTCTGCTACACACAACATGTCCTGCTACTATAGCATATCTCATTGAAGCATTATTTCACAGCTTCCTTTAGCTGGACTAAAGTCCCCCCAACACTTCAGCTGAATTCCTCCCAGGTTTTGGGATTCCAGAAGGGCTTTATCTCTGAACACAGAGAAATAGATTTCAGATGTGTACAGACACATCTGTAATGACCAAGCATGGTAACAAAGTTTCCCACTCCTATCTGGGCTTCCAAAACATCCCCACATGGGGGACATGTCTTAGGACTCAGCTGTTGTTGTTGTCATTTGGTTGTGCCCGACTCTTCGTGACCCCATGGACCAGAGCATGCCATGCCTCCCACAGTTTGTTTGGTCAGATTCATGTTGAGAACACTGTCCAACCATCTCATTCGCTGTCATCCCCTTCTCCTTGTGGCATCAATCTTTCTCAACATCAGGGTCTTTTCCAGGGAGTCTTCTCTTCTCATGAGGTGGCCAAAGTATTGAAGCCTCAGCTTCAGGATCTGTCCTTCCAGTGAGCACTCAGGGCTGATTTCCTTAAGAATGGATAGGTTTGATCTTCTTGCAGTCCATGGGACTTTCAAGAGTCTCATCCAGCACCGTAATTCAAACGCATCAATTCTCGGCGATCAGCCTTCTTTATGGTCCAGCTCTCACTTCCATACATCACTACTGGGAAAGCCATAGCTTTAACTATACATACCTTTGTCGGCAAGGCAATGTCTCTGCTTTTTAAGATGCTGTCTAGGTTTGTCATTGCTTTCCTCCCAAGAAGCAGGCGTCTTCTAATTTCATGACTGCTGTCACCATCTGCAGTGATCATGGAACTCAAGAAAGTAAAATATCTCACTGCCTCCATTTCTTCCCCATCTATCTGCCAGGAGGTGATGGGACCAGTGACCATGATCTTAGTTTTTTTGATGTTGAGCTTCAGACCATATTTTGCGCTCTCCTCTTTCACCCTCACTAAAAGGTTCTTCAATTCCTCCTCACTTTCTGCCATCAAGGTTGTGTCATCAGCATATCTGAGGTTGTTGATATTTCTTCTGGCAATCTTAATTCCGGCTTGGGATTCCTCCAGTCCAGCCTTTCGCATGATGAATTCTGCATATAAGTTAAATAAACAGGGAGACAATATACAGCCTTGTTGTACTCCTTTCCCAATTTTGAACCAATAAGTTATTCCATATCCAGTTCTAACTGTAGCTTCTTGTCTCACATAGAGATTTCTCAGGAGACAGATGAGGTGATCAGGCACTCCCATTTCTTTCAGAACTTGCCATAGTTTGCTGTGGTCGACACAGTCAAAGGCTTTTGCATAGTCAATGAAGCAGAAGTAGATGTTTTTTCTGGAACTCTCTAGCTTTCTCCATAATCCAGCGCATGTTCGCAATTTGGTCTCTGCACTTCTTGGAGTTCTTGGTCCACATACTACTTCAGCCTGCCTTGTAGAATTTTAAGCATAACCTTGCTAGCATGTGAAATTAGTGCCATTGTGCAGTAGCTGGAACATTCTTTGGCACTAGCCTTCTTTTGGATTGGGATGTAAACTAATCTTCTCCAATCCTCTGGCCACTGCTGAGTTTTCCAAACTTGCTGGCATACTGAGTGTAGCACCTTGAAAACATCATCTTTTAAAATTTAAAATAGTTCAGCTGGAATATCATCACTTCCACTGGCCTTTTTTAGGACTCAGCTAAAGCTGCAAATAAAAAGTTTTAAGTGTGTTTTAAGTGCAATATGCAATGTGACACTAGATGGCAATGGTGAGCCTTAAGGAAAATTCAATGTATTTTTTCAGAACTTTTTTTAAATATGTGTATAGATTCCACCATAGTTATATAGGAGGCAAGTGTATTAATGTTTATCTGTCTAGAACTGTTAAATCTTATGCAGAGTTCTGGGGATTTGGCTATTAGTCTACCCATGCATTTTGACTTCTCCTTCCTTTTCTCTCTCTGCCCTACTCCCAGGAAAAAAATAAATTCTGCTTCAGAGTTTTCTCCAACTTTCTGAAGCAGATTTTGAGAGTGTGCAGAGGCTGCAAGGGAGAGAAGAGAAGAGATAGTGGAGTTCTGCTGCGCAAACAGAAGTTTGTTGCATGAGTGGAACAGGAGTGCCGGATACAACCAATGTTGTTCAGAATGTCAGTATTGATCCAGGAATTCTGGAGAAACCTGTTTCTCAGGCTCCCTGGGACATGGACACTGCAGTGCTATAGGCACCTGGAAAGGAGAAAGAAGGCATCACATAAGGTGTGCCCTTTCTGCTACCCCACCACCCCTGGCCCCACAGAACACAGCATGATGGAATTTTTGATTGTGACATATGGCTTGGAAAAAGCAAGCCATCACAAACTTTCTTGTTTCATTTTCTGAGCTCACTTCCAAATCAACTGAAATTGGTCCCTCACTACAACATTGCACTAACTGCAAATTTACCTGTTTCCACCTATTAAATATTGGATGGCATGAGACAGCTTATTTATACATCACAAAGGAGCAGGTTCTGCACGCCTAGATCTATTCCTCGCCCAGCTCTCTAATTATTTCCTCTTGTTTTCATTTTTACTTTGAGATCAAACCGAATCAAAAATTGGTTTCTTATTTCTGCCAGATACAATTTAATAGGTTTCTGGGATTTTTACCAGGAGACTGAAGATTTTAAGAAGTATGTCTGACAGTTAGTCTTCCAAACTCTGAGATTTTTTTCTTTAAACTGTCCACACAGCTCAGGTTAATGGTCCCTTCTCTCTCTTATTACCACACCCCACAAACTCAGTTATTATAGCTTTGACAAATCCAATGACATTTCTCATCTGTTAACATGGGAATAACTTTTAGCATGGCAGGGCAGGGCAGACAGTTCCAGTAATCAGTTTTGGCACTTACAAAAGAGCCTCTTACAGACAGTTTCAGGCTGCTTTCTCAGATGACATGAAGTCTCGCTTTAGCTTTAAATTTAATGTTGTGCTGCAGATCACTGAAGCTTTAAAAAATTTACTTTACGCTCTCTGTGGAGGTCAGTTTCCTTGGATATTTCCCCCAAAATGTGGAACTGACATAAGGGTAACAATGTGCAAATTCCCCCAACAAGACGAAAATTAAAGGCTATCTGGATCATTTCCCAACTACCTTCATAATGAAGTGGGTCATGATATGCCTAGCTTCACTGAACTGCTACTTAGGTTTCGTTTGAAACTGCAATGATTTGCTTATTTTAGAATTGGAAATTATTAGTGGTATTAAGATCTCCAGGTTTGAGTGATTAGACTTGCATGACAAAATGGGCTTTACTATGTACATTCAAAATGTCCCTGCTGTAGGCAACACTGAGCTAAATGGACCAATGGTTTCAATGAGTATAATGGTTCAAACACTGTTTACTGTTTAAATAAGTTGGAGCACTTCAATGAATCCTATGGGACAAGTTAAGAGCTACTTTTAGGGTTTTAACCAAAGTTTTGCAGCACAAATGCAATTGTGAGATGCAATAGTAAGCCTGGACATGACTTTTTCTTTCCAGTACCAGAAATAGACTGAGGATAGCGCCTGTGGCTGGGAAGGCCTAGTTTCCAATTCCATTAATAATTAACTTTATCACCAGCAGCCACTTCCCATTTTCTGACAAGAAGTCTGTAAAATGTCCTTCTTTATCAGCTCCAGATGATAAAATGCTCCCTATAGTCAAGGAAGAATGATGCAAGCCTCCTCATTTTTCAAAATTGCAATGGCATTTCTAAAAAAGAAAAAAGCCTGAGAAATAGACATGGAAACCCAGTTGTGGGGAGGCAATGGAGCAGTTAGACATTGTTCTTCTCTTTAGAAATCTCCTGCTATTACTGATTCACAAAGGCAAGAAAGATGGGGTTACCATGGTTCCTTTGTTTAAAGCTGCTTGGAAAGAAAAACTTATCACTGTAAATGCATCCGGACATTAATATGCCCCCTTCATAAGACAGTGTGCTAGTCATTAGAAACTATGTAGAATCTGGCAACCAACAAGAGAGTTTACAATTCATATGGGTGTGTGAAAATAATCAGTGCCAATCAATTGCCCTGATATTTTCAAGAAAAATAGTTTGACGGAATCTCATTATTGCTTCAGTACTCTCCAAAATGTACTGGGTCATGCTTTAATTGGGACCTTTTAAATGACAGGTTACAATCCTAAAAGTACACTAGATTAGAGAGTAACTCCTACTGAATTGTAGGGATGTGGGAGGGATTTACTGAGTCTGAATTCTAAAGAGAAGTCACCTGATCTGCACTTCCAATGTTAATGTGTGGATCGGAATACAGACTTGCTTCGGAATTCTGACTCCTGTAAACTTCGTGAGGTGCTCAAAGTCAGGGCTGCCTTTATTTTCTTTCTTTCTTTCAACAGTTAATTGCCACTTGCAGTTGGCTGAAAGCAGGTGACGGCTGCATCACAAAAAGGGAACATTAATGCTCCCTTCGAAGTGTCAGAATGTGATGAATATATGCTGCTTGCATGGAGAAAAAAATATGGCGGCCACACATAGGTACAACAGGGCAGCCATCATTTATTTATTTATTTGGTCATACAATATCTGTGTAATTAACAAGATATCATCACATCCACATCACTTCCAGATAGCATCTGAAGTCCCATTTTCACCAAGTGTGGCATCTACCACCCACTTTGTAACCATTCCAAGAAGAAGAAGAAGAAGAAGAGGAAGAAGAGGAGGAGGAAGAAGAAGAAGAAGAAGAAGAAGAGTTTGGATTTGATATCCCACTTTATCACTACCCGAAGGAGTCTCAAAGCGGCTAACATTCTCCTTTCCCTTCCTCCCCCACAACAAACACTCTGTGAGGTGAGAGGGGCTGAGAGACTTCAGAGAAGTGTGACTAGCCCAAGGTCACCAGCAGCTGCATGTGTAGGAGCGGAGACATGAACCTGGGTCACCAGATTATGAGTCTACCGCTCTTAACCACTACACCACACTGGCTCTCTTACCAAGTGGTAAACTACCTGTTTAAGGAATGAAAGAAATAACATGAAAGGCAGGTCTCATTTGGACCAACTTGTAATTTTAAAAATCTTTATTTCATGTAGATTTTAAAATATCCACAGTAATGGATATCCCCAAGTTAGCATTGGGGACATGCAGAAACAGGATGAATTGGCCTCAGGCTCATCCATCCATCCCTACTGAACACAGAGAGACACACTCCTGAGGAAAAATGCTGAGGATTGAACTATACGTTATCTTGAACTCCCTGGTGAAAAGTGTTTATTATACATATAGTATCTCCATATTTGTAATGTTGAAACAATGAACCCTGCAATTCCATTAGAAACATACTGCATATAAATGGGATCCACCAGTGAACAGCTGCTGAGCTTTCCTGAAGTTTGATGATTCCCATCAGTGACTGCTTAAACACCTTTCAGGGGAAAAGAGTCACCCTACAACAAAATAGGATTAAGGATAGAATACCTTGAACACAGTGTCAGAAGTGAACACGTAGAAATGCACCAAAATGATGGGGAAATAGACCCTGTGTTATCTTCAAGAAGAGACCCCATCACTTTCTACTGAGCTATTTATGTATGGTGTGTCTACGTATGGTTCAGAGCCTCCCAAAGCAGTCTTCTGGCTTAAGATGCTTTCTGGGTCTTCCCCTTTAGTCACCAGTTGACATGTGGGGTCAAAAGACATCAAGGTTGCAATTCTAAGCATATTTAGACTGTGTTCCTTTCTTTCATATTCTTTCCGCTTGTGTAAAAAAAAATTCCTTCTTTGCCAGCTCCTCTCCTGGTGTGGGTGTGTGGGATACTGCTTTTTTATTGCATTTTGTGTTTTGTGTTTTTATGTTGTAAACAACCCTGTGATCTTTGGGTGAAGGGCAGTATATAAATTTAATATTTATTTACTGGTAAGTAGTTTCCTACTCTGTCATTATTATTATTATTAGAATTTATATACAGCACTATACCCAGAGGTCTCAGGGCAGTTCACAGAATAAAATCAAAATATAAAACCACAAAATACATAATCAAAATAAAAGCAATCCCCCCTCCAAACCCCCCACCCCATTTTAAAAGGGCATAGGATGTCAATCAAATCAACCAAAGACCTGGCTAAAAAGGAACATTTTCCCCTGGTGCCTAAAGGTGTATAATGAAGGCGCCAGACGAACTTCCCTGGGGAAAGCATTCCACAGCCACTGCAGAAAAGGCCCGTTCTCATGTTGCCACCCTCTGGAGCTCTTGAGGAGGCGGCACAAGAAGAAGGGCCTCAGAAGATGATCTCAGAGTCCAGGTAGGTTCATATGGAAAGAGGCAGTCCTTGAGGTATTGTGGTCCTGAGCCATTTAAGGCTTTATAGGTAAAAACCAGCACTGTGAATTGGGCCCAGAAGCTAATTGGTAGTCAGTGCAGTCGGACCAAGATCGGTGTAATATGCTCAAACCGTCTTGCTCCAGTGTGCAACCTGGCTGCTGAATTCTGCACTAGCTGAAGTTTCCAAACTGTCTTCAGATGCAGCCCTACATATAACGCATTGCAGTAATCTAACCTTGAGGTTACCAGAGCACAGACAACAGTAGTTAGGTTATCCCTGTCCTGATAGGGGCATAGCTAGGCCACCAGCCGAAGCTGATGGAATGCACTGGGCCACTGAGGCCATATGAGCCTCAAACAACAGCAAAGGATCCAGGAGTACCCCCAAGCTACGAACCTGCTCCTTCAGAGGAAGTGTAACTCCATCAAGACTTGCCACCCATCCTGTCTAGGGAACCACCCACTAACAGTGCCTCGGTCTTATCTGGATTGAGTTTCAGTTTGTTGGCTCTCATCCAGTCCATTACCAAGGCAAGACATTGGTCCAGCACTTCCACTGCCTCACCTGCAGATGTAAAGGATAAATAGAGCTGAGTGTCATCAGCATACTGCTGACAATATACTCCAAATCTCCTGATAACCCCATCCAGCGGTTTCATGTAGATGTTAAACAACATGGGGGATAGAATTGAGCCCTGCAGAACCCCACATTGAAGGTTCCACGGGACTGAAAAGCATTCCCCAAGCAACACCATCTGGGAATGACCATCCAAGTAGGACTGGAAACACAGCAAAGCGGTGCCACCCACCTCTAGTTCTGACACTTGCTCCAGAAGGATACCATCGTTGATGGTATCGAAAACCAATGAGAGGTCAAGGAGAATTTACAGGGAAGTTTCCCTTGTCTCTCTCTCGACAGAGGTAATCATACAGGGCAACCTAAGCAGTTTCTGTGCCAAAACTGGGCCTAAAGCCCAATGGAAATGGATCCAGAAAATCCGTTTCTTTCAAAAGCGCCTGGATCTGGTCTATGACCATTCACTCCAGAACCTTGCTCAGGAAAGGGAGATTAGCAACTGGCCAGTAGTTAGTAAGTTTTTCCGAATCCAGGGAAGGTTTCTTAAGGAGTGGTTTTACCACTGCCTCCTTTGAACAGGCAGGGACCACCCCCTCTCGTAAAGAAGCATTGATCACCAGTCCAGTCAGCTGTTCCCTCCCTGCTGGTTTTCATCAGCCAAGAGGGGCAGGGGTCTAGAGTAGTTGCCCTAACTGATCTGAGCAGTGTGTCCACATCTTTGAGCCTTACCAACTGAAACTCACCCAACACAACAGGACTAGACTGTGCTCTGGACACCCCATGAGATTCATCTGCTATAACAGCAGTCAAGGTCTTGGTGGATGCAAGCAATTTTATCCTCAAAATGCTTTGCAAACAAGTCACAGCGAGGTACCGTTGGTTCTACCACCTCCTTTGGGCCAGCATGTGAAAGACCCCATACAACTCTGGCCAGCCCTTCCCAGGTAGCTTACAGTTAGGGATGTTGGGGAATTCTGTTTGAAACAGGAGTGGCAGCAACATTGTCATACGCACAAAGATGGAAAGATATAGCCCCACCTACTATGGAGGAATGCTTGATAAAATTATTGGACTTAGCTGAGATGGAAAAGTTAACATGCTTAATCAGAGAAAAATCTTTATTGACATTTATTAAGGATTGGAAACTTCTTATGGACTTTTTGCGTGAAAGAGAAAATGAACTTGTAATATGTGGATTTAAAGATTGGGAAAAATATTGGCTTATAGAAAATAGGATAGTTGGCTGTCAAAGAGTGAACAAGTTACTATATTTAGCTGACAGATGGAGAATCAGAAGTCTTTTCATCTTCCTTTTCTCTCTCGCTCCTTTTTCTTTTTTACTTTTCTCCTCTTTCCTCCTGTTTTTTTTTAGATTCAATTTTGAAAGTATTTCTTTTATTCAGGTGTATTATAAAAATATATTTTGTATCGGATATAAACTTTTGTATATCTTGTGGCCAAACTGCGGGAGGCAGTGGAGGATAGGCGTGCCTGGCGTGCTCTGGTCCATGGGGTCACGAAGAGTCGGACACGACTGAACGACTGAACAACAACAACAATATCTTGTGGTTTCCAGCAACTGGTATTTCGAAAGCATACTGCTGCTGACTGAGGAAGTAGAACATATCCATCAGGGACAGTAGATATTAAATGATTACGTGAATAATTGCATAATTAATTACATTTGTTTCTGGTATAGTGGACAGTGAGGGGGGGAAGCTGTAATTTGATACACATCTAGTTCAAGACATGATGAAACCTGAAAACAGGATGAAACCTTGCCATGTAGCAGGGAAAAGCCAGCTATTTCCTATTTGCAGTTGCAGCACTTTCTCCAAATTTAGTAAAAAATCAATGGTGTGGCAAAATTCACTGGGCAGAATCAGTGGCAACTTGTGAGCTTGTCGTTTTCATTCTAAAGAAAGAGCTATGTAGTCTATATTTCCTTTGGGCAGACCACTGCAAATGTGTGTGCTGAAACTTGATCTGGAAGGAGTTTCGTGCGTGTACTTGGCCACTTTCTCTCAATCTGACATGCTGGAGAACCTGGCATGAACTTGCTGTCCTTTACTACCACATGCTGAACTGGTTATAAGAGGCCCTTAGCCCCGCAGTTATCGGAAGGAGTAGATGTATGGCTGCTTGGTAATACAATCTTTTAAAAAAGGAGGGTATTAACGTTTCATAAAATAGGATAGCAACTGCCAAGCCAACGAAACGAGCACTCAGCTGTTAGGAATGATTGTCACTTAAAATATATCCTTTTTAAGGCACACGATAAGCATCTAATAGCATATCACTCCAGATGAGAGTAGTGGCAATTTCTCTGCTGTTACTTATATATGGCTTCCCCCTTTGCTTCTGACAGGAAGGAATGTGCTATTACATTCCCGTACATCGGATCATTATCATTTTTGTGAACATATAAAATATCATAAGTAACATTTATTTCACACCATATGATGAGTCTTACCATGGTTCTATTATAACAATAAAACACAGAGTAAAGATGTTAAAGAAAGCATTAAAACAGAGGTGGGAAAACTCAGGCTTGGGGGTTAAATGCAGCCTCCCCCTGCCCCCGGGACTCTCCCCAGGCCACACCCCTCCCTGGTTCTGGTTCACACCCTCATTCATGGAAAATGAAATATTGCTCAAAGGGATTGTACAATAAAGGAATTTCCTTAGGGGATTTCCAGATAAAAAGAGAAATGGCAACAACAAACAATTAGGAGCATCAAAGGGAGTGTTAAAGCAATGTTTATCCAATGAGGCATAGTAGCAGAACTTCAGGCATTTTCACTCTGGATTTGGGTGCAGACAGCACGATTACAGAAGGAAGATGTTACAAGGTGACAGCGTGGCCACAGTACCATTATCTTCCTTCAAAAATGACAAAAATACAAAGTGTGCGTGTTTTTCAATCCTGAAAAAGGCATTGTAAAGCCTATATGACTTTTTAATTTTAAGACATACAGTATAAATGGTGGGGTGGGGTGGGGAAAACAGACGAGGGACAAACAAATGATGGAGCAAAGCAATGACAGAGAAAGGGTAGTCATGTGCTCAACCTTTAAAAGTCACAGGAAGAAAAACTGGATCATTTTCAAAGACTACATGTTAACCAGCAGGGGCAGACTTTGGTCTTTCAAATTTCAGAGGTGCCCTGTGCAAGGCCAAAATTTTGTGGCACCCCCTTAGTTCTTGCCTTCTGCTTAATTCACTATATCATAGTGATGCCCTGTAGGTGTGGTGCTCAGTGTGGCAGAATAGTCATGCTGCCCTAAATCCACCTCTGTAAACAGGAGATTTCTACCTCAGAATCTCCATTGTCCATAAATCTACACTGAAATATTTTGTTTGTTTGTTTCTGAACTTTAGTGAACATGTGACCCTGTGTACAAAAGACTGAAAACCAAGGACCACCACTGGAAAAGGAAAAGAGATACCATAGCTCAAGCTTCTCTGAAGGTCACATGATCTGTGATGGAAACTCTGTCTCCCATTACAGCAGAGTGGGGCAGGCAGGGGTGTAGCAAGGGGGGGCGGAGGGGGCAGGGGGCCCCAGGCAGCGCCCCTGCTGGGGGTGACCCCCCTCTCTGCCCCCCCCTGTGGCTGCGCCCCGGCAGCACTGAAAATAGCCCCCCCTTCCAGCTGCGGAGCTCGGCATGGAGGCAAGGGGCGGGCCAGCAAGGTGGGGTGCCACAGTGCCACACCCTCCTCGCTGGCCCGCCCCTTGTCTCTATGCCGAGCTCCGCTGCTGGCTGGCTTGCGGAGCCGGGGCACGGAGAGGGGCAGGCCAGCGAGGAGGGACACCCCTCCTCACTGGCCTGTCCATCTCCCTGCCCCAACTTGCGCTCCACCAAGGGAGCCCAGGCGGCGGATTCGGGAGTCTTTGCAGCCCGCAGAGTCTCCTGAAGCCGCCGCCCGGCACCCCCGGGGGCGGGGCGTCGCGTGCGTCATGACATCATGACACATTCACGCACCGCGATGCCCCGCCCCAGGGGTGCCTCTTGGCTTCCCGCCCCGGGCAGCCAAGGGGCTAAGAACGCCCCTGGGGGTAGGCTGTACTTTTTCAGGTTTTTAGGAACATACATTCTGCATGTGTTAGACAGCACTCTCAGCAGCTATTACTTTAAAACTTTGGGGAACCTGAATACAACTTTTGGGCCTGAATCCTGGCTCCAAGACAGACATAGAGGCAAATGTGATTTATATGACTCTCTAGCTTGCATAAAGCTGCTAAGTGTTAATTTATCCAAACCCAAAACTCATGAGCAGTTGCTTACCAAGTGCCAATTGCAGTTTAACACCACATCTTTCACGCAGTGAGAATTTTGAATCTCTAAAATGTGAATATCTTTAGGCTTACATATCCAAGCATTAAAAGCACCACTTTGGTTTGAATTGCAGTCATCAAAAATCCTTGATTCAGAAGTCATAGTGAGGTAATAAAACATGACATTACATAAGATGGCCTGATAAATCAAGGATGCTGTACGTACTGCAGTGGAGAAAGAAATATACTGAAAGGGCTTGTATTCTATATAGCATCAATGAAGTTAGTTGGACTTGACACAAGTTCAAAAAGGGTTCTAGGGACACAGGAGCATTCAGCTGGCTATCTAAGTAAACTATCACAGCAGAGACAGACACGTTTTACTGTATTGGTTTCTTAGATTTCAGAAAAATGCTCTTCTTATCAGGTGAGAATCTCATGATCCTGCCAACAAGTATCTTTCATCCTTCATCCTCCAGAAGCTGGAGCTCTCTTTGATGTGCAAAGTGTCAGCTGCAGGGTGTGTGTGTGTGTGTGTGTGTGTTCACCTTTTTGGGTCCCACTTCTGTATTATTGCTTTTTCCGACTGATAAGAGGCACTTGTTGGCAAGAGAGAGTTACATCTGGGAAAACAGGGTCTGTTAAGATCCTGGACGCAATACAGTGACAGGTAATGGCTGGAGCATTTTCTCTCACTCACAAGGAGAGCTGTTGCCCCAGCAGAGTACAGAAGCTTTTTGAAGGCTGGTTGGCCTGGTTCTGCTGTTGACCCACCCCTAGCAGGAATCATCAGTCTCAGAGGGTCAAAGCCTGTATCTGCAGCCATTGCATTCTATACTATAGGGATAATGAAGCATGTATTCAGTGGCTATGCATTCAGTGTTCTATAGGGATAATGAAGCATGTATTCAGCTCATGGGAACTGTATTTTATCCCTTACAGGGCTGCAATTCCCAGCATCCTTACACCAGCAGACTTCATTCTATTTGCACATACCCCACTTAACACTATATTGAATTCCATCAATAGTTTTTATCCACTTCCCTCTTATATGTCCACAATATTTACCATGAAATTTAAGAAAAAGAGTTTCAACACTTAGTAATGAAATGCAGTAGGTGGTTGGCCCATGCCATTCCAGATTTTGTCGGACTCAACTACCATCGGTCCCAGTAAGCAAGACCAATAGTCAGGGATGATGGGCATTGTCTTGCAACATCTGGAAAGCCAAAGGTATATAAATCTGTTGACACTGAACTGTGATTTCCTAGAAATTGCATGGCTAAAGCTTCAAATTAAATTGGATGATTCAACTTTTACTTACTTTAATGTTAAGTTGAATGAATTCTGTGCATTCCAAGTAGACCTGATTTTGCCATAACCTCAAGTTACTGCTATGTGTATTTTGTTCTGTGTAATAAACAGTTCCTTCAAACAAACAAAAAACACATTGCCTGGTGACAGAACGTGGAGTGATCTATGTGAAGCAAGTCAACACCAAACCCAGAATTTAGTTTGGAAACTAATCTGGCTACAGAAATCATTGTAAAGCTTGTTGTATATGATCCCATTTAAAGAATCATTATCAAGAATAGTGTCTTTACATATAAAGCAACTAGAAAAGTGCTGCATGAATTTAAGTGGAGTTGATTTTTAATAACCTAAAAATAAATTACGAGTAATCCTGAGCATTATTTCTAGAAAGACAGGTTAAGATAAACGCAGTATACCGGTATATTGTTGTGGTGCCAGCTGTCTGAAACACTTACTATCAAACTTCTGGCATATCCTTAGAACAGTGTTGATATTTAAGAAATATGTTATTGTACTTAGGAGATGTAAAATGTCAGTGCTGTAGCATATACCGCCACATCACATGAATGCCAAAAGAGACCACATGCAATTTCCTTTGAAAATGCAAATCTGCATACACACATACTTCAACTTCTGTGCTTGGCTTTTAACAAGCAAAAAAATAAAACTGAAGCTTAGCTTTTTTAAAAAAAAATCCACTAAACTTTATATGCTCTCTCCAACTCCAGGATCTCTCTTAACAGCTTCTCAGAATGACAGTTTAAATCAAGAAAATGTCACACATTGTATAGTAACAGCCCTAATCTTTCCTGTAAATTGCTGCTTGTGGTTTTCAAAAACATAGGAAATTGCTGGCAATTGACAATGTGTCGCACTGCAAGGATAACTTGACTTTTGCACATTTAAACAAAACAGTCTTAAATTATTCATGCATATCATTCAACACTTAGGCAATTCTCAGAATCATTGATTTCAGAAACCTTGAGCCTTCCTTTTATACTAGACTCTCTTCTCCTTCTGCACTCAATAAATAAAATAAATTCAAAACGTTTCAGGGCTCACTCATCATATTTATGTGGTCAATTTTACAGCAACCCTAACAATTATAAGAGAGCACAATAAGGTAGGTTTTGTTTAAGTGCCAACCTCAAAAGGGAGAAGAGTCTCAAGAAGCAAGCATTTTACAAGTGAGTTTCCACCCGAATTTTAAAGAATACAAAAACCAAAGGCATCCATTGTAGTATCCAACAAAGGCCATTCATCTCATTTTAAATAGGGTTTGAATAGGAGCTGCAGATAATTGTATAACACATACTTTCTTTATCTTAACTGTAAAATATATCTGCAAAATGTGCACTCTCATTCCTTGGAGGTCTTTGAGCAGAGGTTGAATCTGACATGTATGCTTTAGCTGAGATTCAAGCATTGCAGGGGGGGCGGTTATACTAGATGACGCTTGGGGTCCCTTCCAAATCTACAATTCTATTATTCTATATTACAAAAGTATTTAGGATTGGCTGAAATATGTTTCGGACAACACTAGACAGCAAGGAAGTAAGGCAGAACTGCATTCAAAAGCAACATCCCTGCTTCGAGTTCTCCGTTTGCTCCCATGGGTACCCACAGAGATTTTCCCAGGAGGTGGGGTGGTAAAAACTGTGAAAGGGTAACTAGCACAAGAGAACAGGTCTATCCTTTCTGGTCAACCTGGTAAAAGACTGGTGATGGGGCATGGGCATACCTGGCCGCTGGGAAACTTTCATCCCAGGTTTACCTCTCAGTTAAATCAATAGGTAGAACTGCTAAGAGAGGCAGATTTAGGGTAGGGTGACTGGTTCCACCACACTGTGTGCCAAGGTAGGAAGCGCTGCAAGCTGCCACAACTATGATGTAAATGAATTGAGCAGAATGGAAGCTGACAGGTGGGGTGGCACCAGTGGTGGAGTGGGGGGGTACAAGGGTGGTTGCCTGGGGTGCAAAATTGTTTGGGGCACAAAAAGTCAACACTTGGAGCTGCCTCAATATAGCTGCACACTTCCGTCGCTGGGTTTCATTGAAAATGACTTCTCCATGAGAACCAGGAAATGACCTCTTAAAACAATGGAATAACTCCTCTTTTCTTATCTCTGTGGCTGCAATCTCCTGGGTGACACAGACGCTGTTAGGCAGTTGAATGTGCATGCATATTTCCCTCCCACCCTCCCTCACCTCCACACAGCCCTGGGCACTGGCAACCCATGTTAAATTTTGGCCTTCTGAAGACCTAAGTCCACCCCTGCTGCTATCCATCTACAGATAGATCCTGAATGCAGGTAACCCTCAGTTCTTTCCCTTGTAGTTGCAGAATGGGATACTGTGGTGAAATAAAAGAAAATGAATTTCCTACTTAAAACAATATTGCTGTTTTATGATCCTTTTTATGCAATTCTATGAAACCACTGTAAATGTCACCTGGGAAAATGCAAAACTATTTTTGGCACCATATGGAAAGGCTTTCTAATTAAGTCCTCAGGAATGCAGTTGTATAAGTGAAGCACACCTACAAAAAGTTATTCTGAAGCTTGCAGGGAGTAGAGGGAGACTTTGAGGGACTCTTGTTATACCATAGGGAACCAGTTGAGCCATGGGCTGGATGCACCTCATGTGGCCTCACCATCTTGCTCACAGCAGCCCCTCCTGAGTTAGCCTCTCCACTAGTTAGATATTTTCTAATGCCTAATTGTGCTCTGGTCCATGGGGTCACGAAGAGTCGGACACGACTGAACGACTGAACAACAACAATGCCTAATTACAGTGTGAGGTTGTTTTTTGGAGGGTGGGGTCACTGCTGGGACAGGAAGGGTTAAGCATCCACATCCTGTGTGCAGTGACTGCATGCGGGGAGGGGAGATAAAAACACATTTTATTTTATTTTTAAACTAGCATGCTGGTCTGTTCTTGTTCCACTGAGGAGCCTACAAGGCAAGGCAGCAAGGGAGGTCAGCTACTGCAGTACCATGGACAGTTCCTAGTGAGCAACTTGCTCTGACTAGATCAGAATTGTAGAGGCCTTTTGACACATGCACATATTAACACCTTTCCCACTTTGAAGTTTTCATACCTAATTTCCAAACTCTGACAACTTCAGAAAACAGAACTCTGGTTGTGCATGCATGGAACAAGCATAAAATCTCCCCTCAACATTGGATCTTGCCTAAAAAGTTTATATTTTCAATACAAACCAAAAGTCATGAAAAATTGTCTGAAATGGAAAAGAGTGAATATAATAAAGAACATCTGAAAGAAAGGCTAACTCAGATATCTTGGAGACTTTTGCTCCAGAATAAAATTTATAATCAAAAGAGTGGAAGTTTCGAAAAAACAGACTAAACACACACAAACACAAACACATACACACAAACCTTCTGTAGTAAAAATGATCAGACTAACAGTCAACCTTCAAGACCAGAAATACAAACACACCAAAACAACATCTGGATGTTATTTAGGTATGATGATTAAAATAGTCAGAAAACCCAGAATGAACTTTATTACCATGAAATACTATAGGGCTTGTGGGGTCTATGATGTGGCTCAAAGATTAGGAGAAACCACATGAGCAGAAGAAAAGAAACAGAGGACCCACCAGGTCAGCTGAAATTATGTGTGTAAGAAACTTGCATAGATATTTTAATGCTTTAGACACCGCTTTGAACAAGTTCTTCTCTGTTACTATGCCATGTACATGCTGATTTCATTAAATATATACTCCTTTACTTTTTATTATAATTCTTCTGTGCCAAAGGTTCATTCATGCTCACCCTGCCCACCCACTCCCATGCTACTGAATAGGTGACAGAATAATTCTTGAGATTTATATTAATATTTCCTTTTGAGTTTATTATTCACTTTAAAATGCTACTGTATTTCTTTTATTGGGCATATAAGGCATTCTCTGAGGCCTATTCAAACTACTGAGATGATGGGAGATGGTTTGGATTTTGTAAAAAAGTTTTGGGGGGGAGGGGGGTCCCTGTACCCCTGAGCTTTCACATATTCTGAAAGTAAAGATACTGCTGTTAACTCTCCAGGAAACCAAAATAACATGTAGGCTCTCATCTGTGATTTTTATTTAATATCTTGAAATAGAAATAGAATTATAGCCATGAAATAGCATTAGGCTGTTTTTGCATAATGGCGCTCCAAACAGCTGTTGGTATGTGTTTTCATGCTGTTATGTGTTAAAAAGCCATACTATTTAAAATGTTACTTATATATTTAATACATTTTTATTTCACTCTTATTTGTAAAATGGCAATTCCAGAGCGGGTTACATGACCAATAACCAGTGCTATTTTTCTAGGAAAAAAGGTGCCGGAACTCAGAATGAACATCTCTCTCATAATGCAATGGCACCCACCTGAGAGGTGCCAGAACTGAGTTCCGTTGAGTTCCAGCTGAAAAGAAAGCCCTGATAGTAACTAATATGTTTCCCATGTCCAGCTGCACTCAGTGATCACCCTCTACAAGAAAAAATGGGTGAGGGCGAGGCAGCCCAAGACAGACTGGCACACAATCAGCAAAGCAACCCAATGATGTCTGATTGTTTTGTTTTGTTTTTAAAAAAGAATATTCCTTCTGTAATGTTATTATCAAAACATCACTGTCCTACCCTCCCCAAAACCAGGATTTACATGGAACCTACCTTGGAAAGCCCACCTACTTCCAAATAGAAGCAGATAATGAAAACATTCCATGTGACCCAGATAGCAGTCCATACCGAGTACTAGGGTGGAAAAAAAGAGAAAAAGAGAAGATGAAAACACTGTACACAAGGTGTAGATCAATAATATAAAAAGATCAATAGGTACAGCACTTCTGGGAACCATGAGCAGGAGATTTCTCTTGGCAGAAAGCCCCTAGAACTGTAGCCAATTGCAAATCCAATATTATTTCCTTCTGTAACGAAACACAAGGAAAAGCTAGATTTATTATTTATGGTGCTAGATTAACCTATTGACACCAGTAAATTCCAAAATGTTGAGTGATTTACAGTTTTTGTATTCTACCTTTTCACAATATATCTATACATAGAAATGCACTGAAATAATCGCAATACAGTCAAACCTTGGATCCCGAATGCCTCCGTTTTAGAATGTTTTGGCTCGTGAATGCTGAAAACTTGGAAGTAGATGCTCCAATTTTCAAAAGTTTTTCAGAAGCCGAACATCCGACGCAGCTTCCACTTGAGTGCAGGAAACTCCTGTAACCAATCGGAAGCCACACCTCAGTTGTCAAACATTTCGGAAGCTGAACAGGCTTCTGGAAAGGATTACGTTCGACAACCAAGGTTTGACTGTATATAGCCTTATTCAGCTAAATGGCCTGAAAAGTTGGGAATCAGATGCTGGGATAAATTTTGCTAAAGAATTACCAGCATTAGATTACACTAACTTCAAATCACATGGAGAACATTTGTGCAAATTATAACATAAAAGTGCAAATTAAAAAAAGGGGGGAGCCTGAATTTTGGTTGATTGTATCTTTTATATCCTACCATATCATGAGTGTTTATTATGCAAGGCACACACACATGCATGCATGCATCCATACATATATGCCTGAAGGCTGGAGGGAGGAAGTTACAGGTGGAAAAAAATGCTTGGTGGAAGTGAAGGATGCTTCATTTGGAAGCACAGAAACTATCCTTGGAAAACACAGGCTGCACTTAGATATCGAAATGTGCTTTTGATCTTATTTTGTGCTGGTTTGCAAAATTCAGAGTTAATTTGCAGGACAGAAAGCACTGTCAATGGAAAATCTTTGTTGTATAAGAGGAATGGTTTGGAGCAAACAATCCAAATGCACTAGTTCAGAAGCAGTGAAGCAAGGTTGAAAAAACATCCAAATGCATAATGTACTGAAATGATAGCTTCATGGTGCTCACTGATCACATCCTCTGCACATTCAAGTGAAGCTGTGAACCAAATCAACATACAGTTGGGGACTTTACCACAAAAAGGCATAGCGACTGTGTGCATTTAGGAATCTGTTCACAAGCCGGTTTAAAGCACAATGTCTTGAGCTTGCAGCCAAGAGGTGCAATCCCACTCCACCCTCTACATGTGATGATAGACATTTAAAAAGTAGACCCATCAAAATCCAGTTCTACACATAATTTCACCTGTTGCTATAGCGAAGTCACCTGTGAGGTGAGTCAATGAAACAATGTAAGCACCCCGAAGTTCAATAAATATCTGATAGGAAATCAAGAACTCCTATAGTGGGACTATGCCATTTGTAGACTACACAGGGAGCATCAGAGTGTGTGGAATTCTGTGGAGCGGCTGATAAGAAATCTATCCAATCACACTGTCTTTGTAGCTGTTCAATCAGTCGTTGCCTCCAGGAAAGCACCAAGAATGCCAGCTCCAGGCTCTTGCACCTTCGAAATGCCTTTTACAATAATCCCTGACCCAGTCCAGCTCGGCTTGTGATTGACCAGGGAAATTACAGGACAAGACAATAGGACAGAAAATTCCTCAAAATTACTTTTTCCACAGAAATGCTCTGCCTTATCAAACATATTTTTGAAGTCAGGGTGGAATTGCTTTTCTTGTTGCTCTCCGCTGTCCAAACTGGCTTAAATCCAAGTAATCTGGTTTCACTCCTTGTGCGTATTACATTTATTACTCTCAAAAGATTTGGTTTCTTCCCCGCCCTAATCTAACTCTTTCTCTGTAGGCATTTATATTACATACATTCTGACTTTGCAAGAGCACACTAGGTAGCATAAAATTATCTATGCAAATATTAAATCCCTCTGTGCTCCCCTGGAGGGAAAACATGCCCTATTTTCATTTCTTGGAGAAATGTGTAAATTGATTTTATTTCATTTCCCCCCTCTGGACTATATTTGGCCAATTTTAGCTATGTGAAGCATCACTTCACAGATGTAAAACACCAGCGGTACTAAGAGAAAACTGAGCAAATACACTCTTATCATCCTTAATCAGTAACAGCTTGGGAATCTCCCATGCTATGAGAAAATGTGGAAGGAATAAAAAAAAATGAACTGAAAAGCACTTTCTTGAAACAGCTGAAGCTTTGCCATATATCAGACAAAGAAATGGGGGGGGGGTAGTTTTGCAGTTTTGCAAAAGTGCTTGTAGGAATAATCATATGGTGTGTGCTTCACATTTTTCGTTCACATACACCATGTACCCCAGAGCTGGGCTATGCCTCCCATCTTCCCTGATCACTGGCCATACTGGCAGGGGCTGATGGAAGTTGGGAGTCCAATGACATCTGGAGGGACTCATGTTAACCACTAGTGGTATACACACATGCCAAGAAGCCATGACTGGCCAGCATTCCCAATAAAGTGTTCATGTCTTTAAAGAGCACACATATGGCTCCCAAAATACATGAAGCATCCTTACATTTTCTATAGCCCTGGTATAAGAAATAGGAATCAGAAATTCAGGCTGACTGGCCCCATTCTGAAGTTGAGTGAATTAATTTGTGGAATTCTGTACCTACACAAGTATTATGTCAGCTACTTAACACACTATTCACGAAGACTGTACTTACTACAAGATATCTCTGTATAATGACTTACAGTAATTAGCAAGTCCAAGTGTAAAGCCTTTCCAGTCTTATTTGCACCCATTTCTTCCCACTTTGGACTCCTCTGGGGAGGACTGGGCAGTGGTGGGACAGGGGTCAGTGGGGTGGGGGTGGGGCAGTGAAAGAATTTTATGGAAATGCACAGAAGGCACTTAGGACCATTTCAAATGTTTTCCAGCTGAGAAGGTAAAGTTGATTTTTCAAAAGCACACCCAACCACATGAAAATTATGCCCCCCCAAAAAACCCTTAAGGTCCTCAGAAAAAGGGCTAGTCTTCATCAAGACTTTCATTCTGAAAGTCTCTGCGGTGTCACCATACTTTTAGAAATGACAAAGAACTACAGGACTCAAATCATCAATACAGAAATAAACTTTAAAAGCATGTTTTATAAAAATTCTCCAATAGATATCCTTTAAAAAAGGAGTAGTGATCTTTATACCTCAAAAGCCATTACTGATAAAATTACAGAGAGATCCCAAACGCTGACATTTTCAGGGGGAAAGCAATAAGCGTTCAACCTTTCCAGCCAGCGAGGGGTCAGCGGTATGTGAAGGAAGCTAGTTTTTCAGATGGCTTCAGAATGCTTGATTTCTGGATAGGTTAAGCTGCAGAGATCCCCTGTTCTTTCCCCTTTGTTCCAGTGGAAAACTATGCAGCTGAAAGTTATACATGGCCTGTGCTTAGAATTGTGTAAGTTTACATAACTGATGTAAAAGCCTATGGGCACTCCAGTGTTATTTATTTTTTAAAATTCTTATCTTTCATTGCCTTCAGGCTCAGTCACTAAAGTCTGCAGGAATTCAAAGCAGTCTCATGTGACCTCCAGAACTCAATTAATTGGTTGGGGAGTGTCAGGATCGTGTGGAAGCCTCCCACGAGTAAATGCACCGGCCAGGCTGGCTGTGTCCGAGCAGCCTTTATTACGTACATATATACAAGCCAGAGCTCAGTTCTCATGCATCCAACCCATGATTCTCAGTTGCCGGCAGTACAGACTTATGGGACCACCTCCAGCCAAGTAGTCTGGGTAAGGCGACACGCCTATGTTGCTTCCTTCTTTTCCATTCCCTCCGTTCCACTGAAGAGGGTATGGTGACCGCCACTCCAGCCACCTCTCCATCCGTTCCTGAGCTACTGCTCAGCTGGCTGGCAGTGCTGTTCCTCTCCGAATGCATCAAGGACTCCCTCCTCCACCTGACTGTCTTCCCTCTCTCCTCGTTCCAGCCTACTGCTTTCCAAAGTCCCTTCGTCCCTCCACTCTGCCCCCTCACTCTGCTCTAGGCCTCTTTCTGACAGCCCCATGACAGGGAGGGAGTGTGAATTGCAGAAAGAGTGAATTCACTGTGGAGGAGGTCATGATAAAAATCAGAAATGGTAAACGAGTGAAGGGCAGAGCAATCCAAATTGGTTGTCGGGGGGGGGGGGGTTGGATATACAGTTATATCCCAAAACCTAGAGGTTCATACCAGCTAGGAAAGTGGGTTACATTTTTCTTGCCCCACCCCTTTTCATTCCATCAGCTCCAGGCTAGTGTAGCTGGCCAGCCCAAGGATCTGTGGGGCTTTACATCCATAAGGAATTCTTGTTACATAACAAGGAATTTATCTTGTTTTAGTTCATGACTGCAATAATTACTTTAAAATGGGTCTAAAGCTGCTGGTGTCCCACCCTTAGCTATAAAATGTCATATATTGGGCCTTCCTGTTGGCTTTCTGCCTGCTTGGACACAACAGGGTAGTGTGGTGGAGCTGCTCCATCCATGGGACTCCTCTCTGGTGGTAGGAAGGTATCAGTGCTACATACTAGCTACCTCCATTCATCAATACTGGCTGGGGGCAGGGAGTGTCATACACTCTGGGACTGCTTCTCTTACCAATGCCCAGCCACCTATTAGGGATACCTGAATGCAGAACTGCTTGAGAACATGGTCAATTACTCCAACTAAGGTGTGACATTTTCAGAGGATACTGCTTGTAGAACATATTTGTATCCGTTTCACATTTTTGCAGACATATGATTTAATTCTAATATTCTACTCAGGTTTTAGTACTTATTTTCCTGCTAAAAAGGAGATTGACAATATTCATGGTACAAATAGATGAAGCATACTGGAGAACTGAACAAAAATATAATATTGCATTTTAAAAAAAACCACCCACATAATTCAGAC
Source organism: Lacerta agilis (assembly GCF_009819535.1). NCBI lineage: Eukaryota > Metazoa > Chordata > Lepidosauria > Squamata > Lacertidae > Lacerta > Lacerta agilis. The sequence continues at coordinate 52,181,965 of NC_046318.1, read as the reverse complement.
GTTTTAAATTATAACTGAGCTGAAATATAATATTATCCATTTTAATAAAAATAAATGAACTCAAAACTTACCACAACTATATACCGAGGTCTGTATTGTATGGTTCCAAACAAACCCAAAATGACAACTATTATGTGCAGGAAATTACCAAGGATAGGAGCCCACTGGAAGCCAAGAAAGTCAAAGATTTGTCTCTCCAGGGCAGCTAACTGTAAAGAAACAGAACATAAAAATACCTCAGTTAGGATTAAATCAGTCATTCACAGTGTAAGTATCACTTGTAAGACCTAGTGAATTAGACTGGTAATTATCCCATTACTTTTGTTGCATAAGGAATTTATCTTGTGAACTGGCTGTGCAGGAAAAAAAGGCTAGAAAAGTTTTCACATCTCAAACTGTGTTGGCACCAGACTGATAACTTTTTCAACAAAAACTGGGAACTCTCATATCCTAATACATGTACAAAATCATACCCAGAAATAAAAGAATCACACTGGTTTAATGTTTCCAAATGGAAATCCTTCAGTAGTAGTTGCAATAGTAGTTGCATCATGTGTTCTCCATGTACCTGTTCACCTGCTTTTGTTTCTATTTTCACATTCCCCCTTTCATTCTCCATATTTTCCAAATGGTTGTATGAACATGTCCAATGTGGGATGTGTAGAGGTTTGGAGCTTTCATGGTTAACAAGTTCAACCAGGTCGTCCCACCCACAAGAGGAAAAGCGTCGCCGGAAGGCTCTGTGTAATGTGTAATGTGATACTTGTTGTTTCTGTTTCTTTTTCTTTCGTTTTTGGCCGGAGAAGGAGAAGGCAAAATGTCTTGTGTCTCTCCTGGGATGTAATTTATGCCTTGTAAATAAAGCTTCTAGATTAGCAAAAGAAGCTGGACTTTGTTGTTTATAATTGCTGGCATGCACACACACCGTTGCGTGAGAAAATACTCTGCGGATGGCACAGGAGAAGCAAGTGAGAATGTACAGCAGGAGAACGCAGAAGGAAGCTTGCTGGACTCCATTTGTGTGCGAAGTTGGTTTTGAGGCTTTTCCAACAATCCAAAAAGCCTAGAGGATGGGAACCTGACATTTTAGACAAGCTTACTGAAACCATAGAGGTAACATCAAATGTCAGATTGCCTCAGATACTCAGTTTCACCTAAGTCCTTCACTATTCAACATACTCAGCAGCCATCATGGGACAAGAAGAAGAGTTTGGATTTGATATCCCGCTTTTCACTACCCGAAGGAGTCTCAAAGCGGCTAACATTCTCCTTTCCCTTCCTCCCCCACAACAAACACTCTGTGAGGTGAGTGGGGCTGAGAGACTTCAAAGAAGTGTGACTAGCCCAAGGTCACCCAGCAGCTGCATGTGGAGGAGCGGAGACGCGAACCCGGTTCCCCAGATTACGAGTCTACCGCTCTTAACCACTACACCACACTGGCTCGCGTAAAGATGGTGAAAATACAACTATTATTTCAATTTCTGCCATCACATCTTTCCTTCACAGAGTCAACTGGAGGCCAAAGTATGGCCTTTCTTGGGAATGAGACATGTTCTCTTGCCTTGGGCTCTTATCATCATCACCACCATAGTGCTTCAAGGCATATGCCATAGCTTGAATTTTCACAACTACATATAGAAAAACAGCCCACTTAGTGCTAATGTAGAAGAGAGCTGTAATGGTTAAATGCTGAAAGGAAGTAAACCCCAGGAGCATCATCTGTCCTGAAGTTGATTTGTCAGTGAATTTCATAGAATCTCTTATTGGTAAAGAGCTACATGTTAAAACGGACTTGTAACTTACATTCCTAATAATTATTGATACACCTATTTTTAAAATATTCATGTGAATATAAAAGCCTTAAAAATGTGTGTGCTCAATGAATGATTGGTCAAAGTCTTTACAGACAAAAAAGAAAAAAATCAAGTGAAAGTATATGTTTTTTTCTGCAGGAGGGACATGTCAAAAATAGATACATTGTTTGCAAGATAACATTTAAAAGTCATCTTTACACCCATTAGTAACAAAATTCTGGAATCTGAGAGCCGACAGAATTTGGTGTCCTGGAAATCTTAAAAAACTAACATGGATACTTCTGGGAAATTTATTACTGAAAGGCCTTTTAAGTTTGTACCACAGACTTCACCTGCCCCCAGTCCTCAACTCTCATTCTGCTACAGTTGAAAATAAAATTTGTGAGTTTGCACCATATATGGAAAACTATAAAATTTTTGCTTAATTTTGGACACAGCCTTTGTGGGAGGTTTGGATGCAAAATTTGAGTTTCCTTGATACAGACTATGATAATGCTGTGGCCCACATGTTAGTAGTACTGGCAGGCAGGCTGGGTAGGGGCTGCAGCCAAACTCATCTTGTCACGCACATCTTGGGATGTTTACATAGATCAAGAATTGCTCAGTAATCACATGACACCGAAAAAAAATGTGAGAAATCAAAGTCAATTCATGAATCAAATAAAGAATGCCATTACCTCACCTGTTAACGAATGCAAAATTGCAATTCAAGTTGAAACCATTAAAAGGCTGCTAAAGATCCAAGTATAAGGGGCAGCCTAAGAAGGAACTATAATCATCAAATGGCAATGCTCACATGTATGCTGTGGCCTGTAGTTCACACATTCATTCCTGCTGAATCCTCACACTTCCTAATTCCCCTCTTCTACTATATAGAAGAGGGGAATTAGGGAGTATATATATATGCTGTTGTAATGAGAATAAAAATAAAAATTAAGCAAGCATATGCACATTTTCTTAAACGAATTCATGGTGCTGATGGGATTGAGGGGGTGTATATAATCTGCTGCATCTGCATTGCTTTATTGTCTGCCTTTAGCTGGTTTTAATAATTGTATTTTTAAAAGATCGAGCACCATTTGTTGCTGGGGGGAAAGGTACATAAACATTTAAAAAGTGAAACTGCTTGGTTTGTTTTGGCTAAACCCTTCTGTAGAGAGATCTTTGAGGGAAATGGATGCTCAGCGGACTACTGTGGTGTAATTGTCTTGGACCAGGGAAACCTGGATTCAAATAAAAAGATTCCTGCATTGCAGGAGGTTGGACTAGATGACCCTCGTGGTCCCTTCCAATTCTATGATTCTGTGATTCTGTGAAATCATGGCTCAAACAGTGAAAGCAAATCTAATGACCAGGCCAGATGAAAAATGGGTATTCAACTGGAACTTTAGCTATTGAGTTCAAAAACATCATTGCTTAAAACTCTTTGTCAACAAAAGGAAACATTTATCAAAATTATTTCCTAACACACATCTGTCAAAGACTATTTATGTTTTCTATTGCATTACTTTACAGATTGACAGCTGCATTTTCACTAAGCAAATATTTTAATACTAAAGCTGCACTCTGTGAAAGAGATACTCTGGTCTAGTAGTAGTCTAGCTACTGTAATGAAGACCCACAGGACCAACGTACTGTAGAAAAAGGGTTTAAGATTGTATTACAACCCTTCCATGCAGCTGTAACTGGCCAAAAAACACTAGCATTGAGACTTTGGGCTGAATCCCACAAACACCTAGAATAATGTGCAAATAATGGAATTTCAAACAAAGAACACAATACTATTTAAATGCCAGTGCATCCTAAGCAAAGGACCATGAAATTTACAGCTTTCCATCCCTGAAATAATTGCTAGCCATACAAAAGTGCAGATCACTGATCCAAAACCCAACTCTAATTCTCTGTTTTTCATGGTCTGCACATTATAAACCACTAGATACAATTCATAGAAATATCAAATCAATGCATTTTTCTATACTAATTGACCACTCCTATCAGAACAGAGATGGCTATTGTGCTCAGCTGACAAGAAAAGTAAACCTTTTGAGTCAATGGGAAGTCTTCTGCTACTCAGGTAATAAAAACAAAGCTTCACCTGATGAAATGATGAAGAAAACCAGGGAGGCATTCTGCACATCCTCTGTGGAATCTCAGGTATGCATGACAGGAGCCAAAGGAGCTCTAGTGAAATAACCTAATCTGGGTTAGCACAGGGCATAGAGTTTCTCACCCAAGGAGATTCTCTTCCACTGCCCACTACAGGCTCTCACCCTGAGCTGGTCAAGTGGCTGTGTCCTGCACTCCATGCTCTACATGCAACCAGCCTCTCATCCCAGCAAAAACTCATGCCAATGAATAGGCTACAGATAGCCAACAAACACTCCAGGATAAAAGCAAATACAGGTAGTCTCCTCACCTTCAGAGTGACACCCTTTGGAGCCAAATCTTCAGCAGTGGCTTGCCACTGGACAGCAGCAGGACTTATCCAGCTCCCCAGAGCACTAATTGAAGCCAAGCTTCCCCCTGGGGCTTCTGCTGCTAGTGAATTGTGGGTCAGATTTTTCTGCCTCCCCTCCTTTCCTACTCAGTGGCAGATAGCAACCAGGTCAGCTATCTAGGGGAGTAAATAAACACTTCTTCATTCTATAAGGCCTTCTCAGCAGAGGCACCCACCCTGTGGAACGCCCTCCCATCAGATGTCAAGGAAATAAACAACTATCTGACTTCTGAAGGCATCTGAAGGCAGCCCTCTTTAGGGAAGTTTTTAATGTTTGATGTTTTCTTGTATTTTTAATATTTTGTTGGAAGCTGCCTAGAGTGGCTGGGGAAACCCAGCCAGATGGGCGGGGCAATAATAATAATAATAATAATAATAATAATAATAATAATATAACTTGTTTGAAAGGCACTCATAATCTCAGGTTTGCACATAACCTCACCCCACCATTCTCCCAGGAAGAAAAGTACATAATAGGCATTGCAATATTGAATTTCCCTTTCCGTGGGATCTCTCCGAATTTGCTGTCTGTGTTCCTCATTCAAACATGAAATAGCAATAGGAAGACTTTTCTTAAGAGGCAAGCGTACCTCAAAAGCAGCTTGACTGAGTAGTTCTAGAGTCAAGAAAAAGGAGCAGCAAAGTGACCACACAAAAATTCTCCTTTTTTCACCTCACTCTTTTTGAAACTCATTGAATTACAACTGAAGTCCCACAAGCTTGGAAGAAAAGAAAAGAAAAGAAAAGAAAAGAAAAATATGTGGTGACCTTTCATTTTATGGGTTCAGGCACAAAGCTTTGTGCAGTGCAGTGATCTGTGCAATGTGTCCTTTGTACAGCAATATTTTTCATTTAAACAACTTTGGTTAAAAAATACCTGCTCTTCCAATTTTGACAGAAACCCAGAACCCTCCATGAACCTTTCTGTGGCCAACTGCTCTCCACTGTGGCAACTAGTACTGTTTCCTTCTTGCAGACAGAAGGGGGGGGGGGGAGAGAAAATAAAATAAAATTAAGGATGGCATTCAGCTAAGTTTTACTTAGTGTAGCCCTATTGAAATTAATGGACCTAACCCAGTCCAATAGTTTGATTCAGTCTACCCTGGGTAAAAGATAATTGAATATTACACTAAGTCAACAGCTACTTGTTACAATGGTTGTGTACTATCTCTGAAAATCAGTGGCTGAGGAATGCAAGTGAAGAGAGGTTTATTCGTGCTCACGTCAAGTTTATGGGTTTCCCATTTGCCTTTGGCTGATCACTGTGGGGAAAGAATACTGCACTAGATGAGTCTTTTATCTGATCCATTTGTGAGAATGATGAGGGTGGCAGGAGATGATATATTGTTTATTCCTAGCCTGCACTAGCAAGTTCCTTCACTTAGCAGAGTGCATTCCCCTTCTTACGCAGGAAAAAGCTGGTTGCAAACAGGTGTGAGTTTCTTAACACAACAAGCAATTCAATCTGGCTTGTCCAGATTGAGATATGTTCTAATATTCTAAGATTCCTGGTAAGACCCTCTTTGAATCCCTCCTAAAAGAATAAAGACACCAAAGCCTTATTCATAAATACTGTATATTCTGGTGTATAAGACTACTTTTTAATCCAGGAAAATCTTCTCAAAAGTCGGGGGTCGTCTTATACACTGGGTGGAGAATCTGCGGTCGAGTATATCTCAAATTCTATATTTTAACTGGAAAAGTTGGGGGTCGTCTTATACACCCAGTCGCCTTATACGCCGGAAAATACGGTAACAAAAAGTAGTTTCACTCATGATCAGGCAGAGGACAGTGCGATCCCTTAAGGCAGGCTTTAGGCTTAAAGTTACAAACATGTACAAACAGGTTTACCCCCATATGGAGATAACCTGGGGAGACTTCTTGGCTGGCAGCCAGCAGTTCAGTCCAGGAAGTTCGCAGGATGAAAGATAAGATGGAAGAGAGAGAGGTGGCAGTGTGACTGGACCTTTTACCTACTAGTCACATGCAAGGAAGGATGCTCCAGGCCAGGAGGAACAGGAAGTTCGACTGGCTGGACCAAACATTCCCTTGAATGTTCACTCTAACAAAACAAGGAATGTTGTACTTGACTGCTCCCAGTAGATTACAACCCACATCATTAGGGCTCCTCTTATATTCTTATAACTTATAAATAGGTAAAGGTAAAGGGACCCCTGACCACCAGGTCCAGTCGTGTCCGACTCTGGGGTTGCGGCGCTCATCTCGCTCTATAGGCCGAGGGAGCCGGCGTTTGTCCGCAGACAGCTTCCGGGTCATGTGGCCAGCATGACAAAGCCGCTTCTGGTGAACCAGAGCAGCGCACGGAAACGCCGTTTACCTTCCCGCTGGAGCGGTACCTATTTATCTACTTGCACTTTGATGTGCTTTCGAACTGCTAGGTGGGCAGGAGCTAACTTATAAATACTTTGGTAAATTTTTCTCAAAGTAATTTAAACAACAGATGATAACATGAAATTTGGGGGATGTGCAGCACATAACATAAGCCTTAGTGACACATACTGTATCTAGTTGTACAAGAACATTGATGGTTATATGCATCCCAGCATGTATTAGAATAAGCATCCAATCAAGTATCCTTGGTTTAGGAACAGCTTTGTTTATGAACAACTTGGATTAGGAACGCTGCAAACCCGGAAGTAGGTGTTTTGGTTTGTGAACTTTGCCTCAGAAGCAGAACATGTTTTGCTTCCTGTTGAGTGTGCTCCATTTGTAAAATGAGTCCCCCGCTGCTATGGGAAAGCATGCCTTGGTTTACGAACGCTTTGGTTTATGAACAGACTTCCGAACAGATTAAGTTCGTAAACCAAGGTACCACTGTATTTTTATTTCATTGTGCATTCAGGTGGGTATCTGATTTATACATATGGTTCCTAAACCAGAAAGTACATCTTACATAGATATCCATAGATGGGCAAATACCTTCTGCAGAAATTATATATAAAGATATGAAGCAAATGAAACTGATGCATTGTAGGCTCATTAGCCAATTAAGAAGAGAAACGCACATGTTAATAATACTCTAAGGTCAATGATCAAGCACCATAATCTGGTTACTTCATTATTTTGGAAACATTAAGCATAAAGAGGACTTCAACAGCAGAGGCATTAAGAAAGAGTTTACCATGCCACAGAATAGAATGGTGCATTCACACTTTTCTATAGCATATGTTAAAGACAAAGGGCAGACATAATCATTAATAAACAGCACCTTAATTCTCCCAGAGAATGGCACATGATTACTTCAAGCAAACTTACAGCTGCCTCTTTGAATTTAAAATACAACAATATCTCATTAAAATATTTAGAAGCACTCTAGAGAAAACACTAATAAAGGGCAAAAGTCACAGTCAGAGAGAGGTAGTTAAGAAACATAGAAAGCTGTCAGAGCATTTGCTCCATCTAGTCCAATATTGTCTGCTCTGGCAGCAGCTCACCAGGGTTTCAGCCAAGAGGCATTCCCAGCCCTACCCAGAGATTGAACCTCCTAGAACCTTCTGCATGCAAAGCAGATGCTCTTATTCCACTTTTCCACAACAAGTTGTGCCCAAAACGACTAACAGCAAATATTTGAAACATCAAAATAGAAAACATTTGAAATACAAATACACAAAATACAGAACATGTCAGTACATTTTAAAATTTTCTGTTCAGTTTCAGGACTCTCATGATTATTTCTATTAATGTTCACAATTCTCCTTTCAAATAGTTAGCACCCCTCCCCAATCTTTACAACAATCTGAGCTGTATTGGTTTAGGGGTTTTCTTTTGTTATTATGAACCTCCCCTAGATCCTACTCTGTTCAACACAGATCTAGCAATTATCAGAAATTTCCTTGCTATTACCATCCACACTCAATTAGCCTTCCAGTGCACTTTACCATTCATTGTTTGGAGAGGGTATGTGGTGCTATTTAGTAGAATAATGCTTCAGCAGAATTCTCCATAATGTATCCCAGCAGTATTCCTACAGTCATATAATGCTCCTGCTGTTCTTTTGCCTGTTTATGACTGGCTGACAAACATACCAATTTTTGTCAACTGCTGTTTCTTAAAAAAGATGTATACTGTAACGCTGAGACATTCCATCAGTCAGTATGTGTGTGGAAACACTGTGTGTATACGTATGTATACAACATCTAGAGGGCAGCATGAAATTAGACTGGGGGTCACAGGTTCCCCATCACTACTCTAGGTATTTAAATACACACACACACACACACACACACACACACACAATATATATATATATATATATATATAATAGTAATTGGGCTTGCCAATCAGAAGGTCGACAGTTCAAATCCATGCAACTGGGAGAGATCCCATTGCTCTATCCCATATTCTGCCAACCTAGCAGTTTGAAAGCATACCAGTGCAAGCAGATAAATAGGTACCACTGTGGTGGAAAGGTAAACAAGAGTTTCTGCGCACTCTGCCACTCGTCACAGTGTCCCATTGCATCATGGTTTGGTCCTGCTGGCCACATGACCCAGAAAGCAGTCTGTGGACAAACGCCGGCTCCCTCAGCCTGAAGTGAGATGAGCAGAGCACTGTACCTCATAGTCACCTTTGACCAGACTTAACCATCCAGGGGTCCTTAACCTTTTCACCTTTAATATAAAATACCCTGAAATTTTAATAGGGCAATTTATTCCAGTATTGTTTTCTTTCCCAATAAGGTGTGCTTCTTTCAAAATGTAAGTTATAATGTCTACCATCCACACTTTGGTACAAATTCTCTAAGAAGCACTTTTTAGTGCAATCAGCTCTTATTAGGAGGCCTTCTGGTAGAAATCTCCATACAACACTCTCTAGTAAAGCTTGGATTGATGACTTGATGGCCCACAGCCAAAACAATTATGCCAATGTTGATTGAAGAAGTTTACATGCATTTGCTCACCACTCCACCCTCCTGCCTTCCCTCTCTACATCACTTGTCTCAGCATAAGCCAAGGTGATATTAATGGATTGCTATTGAGTGGGCTCTGTTTTCCAAGGCTCTTCAGTCAGTGTTAATCATGAAGCGCAGTTAATGCATTTTTAATACAACTGTATGCGTAGCTAGATTATGCACCTGCTGGATGTGAGCATAACACCCACCCTCTGGAGACCCGTGTTCACTTTCAAAATGTCAAGATGTGCCTGGTAGGAAGCATGCAGCAGGCTGTACTTCATACAGAGTGGAAAGAATGCGCTTTTTAATATCACACTTGTTATGTTTTAAAGGAAAGCCAAATAACATGAGAATCCTGAAGACCTGATGGTGGCGTGCTGGAGAAACACAGTATTTCCTCTACACAATATTACACAGTCACAACTGCTTGAAACAGTAGAGGTTAATGAATGCTTATAGAGTAAAAAGCAACATAGACTGGAGGTTAATTTGTTCATATTGGCCCCATTTCCTATGTGAAACCATCACTCCCCCATTCCTTCAGCTAACATTGGAGAGAGGAATGCCCATCTCCTTTGAAACTGTTCTCTTTCAGCACAGTTATTTGCCGCTCAATCAATAATTAACTGGAAGGCTGACGGAATGGAGGCACCCACAGCACAAAGCACTTTCCAAAGGGGCTGTGTCAAAAAAATGGCAAGCAATTAAGAAACCCATCATTAATTCACTGTGTTTGTTTTTGGGATTTTGTTCTTCTTTGCCTTGAAATAATACAATGATAAAATCTGTACAGCGAGTCAGAAGCAACTGTGAGCCTTTATTAGCATGCTAATTCATAACTGCTGGGTAGTGCTCAGTAAAGATGTTATGGTGCTTCTTAAGTTCATAGAGGAAGTTTGTTTTTTGTGGCTTTTAAAATGTACTTCTGAACCCTTCCGCTTCTTAGATACTCCAAAATTGGTAATTCATTTAGAACAATTTCTCGAAGCGATACTGTTTTTTCCAAGTTCCATTTTATTATACAAATAGCAATTACCTCAAATTGCCAATTTTCTCTCTATCTTTAACATGAACACAGGAGACAAATTTCCACAGGCTAAAGCAAGAGCAGGGAACTTGTGCCTACCCCACCCCCATTATTGTTGGACAACTCTCATCATCTCTGACTATATTGGCCATGCTGGCTGGGGCTAATGGAAGTTGTGTCAAGCAGCAACTGGTTCCTCATCTGGACTGAAGGTTGGTCATTCCCAGCTTGAATCAAACCACAAGTGTTGATGGCTTGCAGAAAAATAAGCTTCCCCTTGGAAGGGAATAGATATTTGGGGACTGGGAAGGTTCCAGAACTTTTTTCTATTACCTAACATCCCAAGGACAGAAAACAACCAACAACCTTGTTTATTACTATTATGCAGGACTCCTGAAATAAGCACCCAAAACTTACTCTGATAATCCACTGGATTTGCCCTGAGATACTGAAATGCTTCGTCTTTTCTGTATGATCAACAAGTAATCACCTCACGAAAATGCCAGTGTGTTATACTCCTGTTGCATGGTGAGAGGAATAATCAATCCTGGTACTGTGACTAGAATACATATTTGCAGTTTAGCATGAGCTGGACTTTCCCCTTATGTTGTGTATGTGAGTGAGGTGTGTACAGTGGAAGTTTGTGGTACCCTTAGCTCCCTTTCACTACAGATGTTTGGGGATGTTAAATATATTCAGCTCTTATTACAGTAAACAGCAGCCCTACCAGAACATTATCAAAGATATTTGATAGTCCTAGAAACATGTTCAGATTTCCAATGATCAACTTTTAATTTGGCAGCTGCATTTTCCATATTCATGACCTCCAAGTGGAATTTGTAGAGTTTTTTTGTGGAATCAGAACATGGAAGGAAACACCATACAAGAGAAAGATCTTGCACAAATATCTTCTGTTTCTGCCAATTCCACCCCTCAGTGCAGGCCCCCACCATCACCACATTAGATACCATTCCAGGGAACCCTCACAAACAACTTTCAATCAGGTGTGAGGGCCTGAAATAGTAAGGAGATTGTTGTGCAAGCCATAGACAGCATGCATGACAGAGAGAGCTAAACTCTTTTGTTGTTGCTAAAGGAATCTCTTCTCTATCAGAGAGAAGTGTGAAAAACACATAAAGATGTCATGTTGTACTAACCATGAGTAACTTAAGAGTCATTACTTTCAATGGATATACTTTGAGTAGGGCTTAGTTGAATACAACCCTTAAGATCTGGAAATTACAGTGGTACCTTGGTTCTCAAACGCCTTGGAACTCAAACAACTTGGAACCCAAACACAGCAAACCCAGAAGTACGGTAAGTTTTCCGGTTCGCAAACTTTTTCCAGAAGCCGAACATTCTCCGTTTTTAGTGTTACACTGTCAATTTCAGTGCCACACTTCCATTTTGAGTGCCACACTTCTGTTTTGAGTGTTACACTGAGGCCTGTCTGTTTTTGCTATTTATTATGTTTTTGTTTTGTTTTTGCGGAACTTTTTTGTTGTTTTTGTGACAGTATGGAACCCAGTTCAACTACTGATTGATTGATTGTGTGACTACAGTACATTGTTTATAGCTTTCATTTTATGGATCAATGGTATTGTTAGATAGGAGCTCAAGGAGGTGGACATGTCTCCCCAGCCCCCCCACTTTTTATCCTGGTAAAAACAGTGTAGCAGTAGGTTAGGCTGAAAGATAGTGACTGGCTTTATGGCTAAGTAGAGATTTGAACCCCTCAATCCTAGCCCTCTGCTCTATCCAAAATGCCACAGTGACTCTCAAGATTGAGATTAAGCATTAAACAGGATTCAAATATATATTCCATATTCATAGCTCATTTTCACAGCAGGCTGGTTATGCAACTGAGTTCTCAGTTTCTTACCTATAAAATATCCTGTTCCTAGTGTGGCCTATTTCATCCATTTTCATGAAGCAGTAATGGGCTTTACCTAAAATGCCTGAAGCCAAATTCCATGTATCTGTATTCCCCCGCACCCCACCTTGCAATTACCATTCCTGATACTCTAGGTTCATTGCCCACATAAAACAATACCTTTTCATTTAAAGATTTTATTCTACCATCATAAGACGTTGCTTTTAGTGCTTGGAATCATCATCAGCTCTGTCATGCCTAAGAAAAAAACAATTATTATCATTTGCTTCTGGCACAGCAATCCCCATTTTGTGAGTAATGAATTATGAATTTAATACCTGTAAAAGCATTACAAGATTAAATTAAAGTAATTAAATTCAAAATTACCTTTTTGGGACTACAACTCCCATCATCCCTGACCACTGGTCCTGTTAGCTAGTGATGATGGGAGTTGTAGTCCTAAAGCATCTGGAGGGCCAAGTTTGCCTATGCCTGGTCTAGGACCAGCACTTAATCGCTTCCTATCCAGGGTTAAAATACTGCCAGAATCCCTCCTCCAGCCAGACTTGATGATGGGTCAGTAAGGCCTCAATTCTGGCAATGAAAAGTCCAAGTTTCCAGGGATAGTGGGCAATGCCAGCACTGAGATATGAAAGCCAGGAGCAAAACGACACCTTAAACCTAGGTTATGGGAGCAACAACGGAATTTCTAGGCGTGCTTTTTTTATAACAAGATTACAAAGCTGAAAATGAACTGCAGCTAAAATATCATGTTCATTTTTCACATGGCCTAGTTCCCCTGCCCACCCCCCTAATATTCTTAAGAGGGTCTCTTCTTCATTCTTCAGAGAACAGCTGGAAATTTGGGGGGGGCAGAAAAGGGTCCTCCATTCTTTCCACTCTGCAGTTTTAATCTAAAATCTTAGTGACAGTGCTACGCCCAGAGCTCAGAAACTGCTCGCCCTAATGAAATTTCATGTCACAAAATGCACCTAGAACAATGGGAGTTTCGAACACTGAATGTCAGGTAACTTGAAAAATACATAGTGAAAGTACTGGACAGTTTCTGAGCCACTCTTTTTGTAGCCTGTAACTTTAAGGGACTAATGAGTATGTGGGGAGGGGAGGAGTTCATATGTTGCCCAGACAACGCCTGGCATCTGGACCCCACTGGGAACTGTAAGTGCTTCCTTGGAGAACATTCTTCCTGCTTCCAATGGGTTAAGGGGCAAGTAGCTGTCCTCCCTCTTAAGACTAGACTCAGACTTTGCCCAAGTGCAGGAAAAGTGCTCTGTTGTAAAACCTGATACAAGGTGGCTGGATTGTGTAAGGCTGGAATGTGCAGCCATACATTCCTGCAAGCTCCCCATGAAAGGGAACCATTTTCAACATTCAACAGAACTGTATTTCAGTATTTAGAAGCTCTATTGAAGGTTCACCATTGCCAGGGGCTCCCTGGGACCTCACACAAGTTTTGAGGAGTCATCTTTTCTACCTATTACTTTTATTCCCTGATACTAGATGACTCCCAGTGTTGAAAAAACACGATGACAGAAAACAAACATATTCCAGTCTTTGAATATACCCAGTAAACAACTTAAAGTGTGGGAGACAGATTTCACTTCTTTATTTAAAAAGCTGAATACCAACTTTGCGAAACACACCGCAGTCACTGACAAGTAGATACTGAAAAGAATACCCCCTTTCATAAAAAGTTTGTCAGTGTGAGCTGATAAAGAGGTAAACATTGCAACATTATTGGAAGTGGCTATTGTGCATTTCTTATATAATTATAAGTATTAACAGTTCACTGACAGCTTGCTTTTCTCGCAGCCATGGGAGGGGCAGTCAAATGTAGTGAGCCAGAAACGATTCCATAAGAGACGGTGAGCAAAACAACAAACTGGCTAGTAGATTTCAGTGTTTTATTTCCAATCTGTTTTTAATTTCAGCTACAGTAGGTCTAGAATGTGCAATAATTCTTTTTTAAAAAAATGTTTACGCCATCAGTGTTGTTGGAGAGCCTTTTGTGCTGTTAGCCTAATTATATGTCACAATTGTTGCAGTACAATAAAATTTTGCATTAACAAGGCACTTGGCAACCTCTGTTGTAGAAACATAATGGATCCAGAAGACTGAGCATTTGGTAAACAACAAAAAGCTGAGCTTTAGGACAAGTAATTACTTGTAATTGTATTCTTACATCTTAGAATGTAAAACTTGGGGACTTGGATGATGGGCAGTGCAATCCAAAAGGGGTAGGATGGGGGTGGGGAGAAATGAAGGGGGATCCATTGTTCTTGCCAACAGGGCAGAAGGGATGTGTGTTTCCCTTTCTGAAGAAGTGTGGATACACACGAAAGCTCATACCAAGAACAAACTTAGTTGGTCTCTAAGGTGCTACTGGAAGGATTTTTTTGTTATTTTTTATTTCCCCCCCCCCTTTCTCCTGTTGTCTTTTTTTGTTTGTGTTTTTGGTGTAAGGAGGTTTCTCTGCCATATATTTTAATGGAAGGGAAATAATCCAGTTCCTTTTTTAAAAAATTTTTTTATTGATTTTTAATATAACACAAATAAAAACACTACACAAGAACTACATACAAAACCAAAACACAATAAAAACAATATAACTAGACAAAAAACAAAAATACCTATTTAAACCTGTCTAATTCTCTATATAACATTGTAGGTTGACTTCCTCTCGTCCTCTCTGGCTGCTTTCCTTGTAAATCATCTTCAGTAATTTCCTTACCTTTTTATATTCTAACTTAAAACTTTAATCAACTTATCATATTTTAACTTCCTTATCATTACTTCCTCTATTACTAAATCTAATCTAACTTCTATCTCTGTAGCCTACCTATTTCTACCTGTCTGCATTTAAATACTTATTTGGGAAATAATCCAGTTCCAAAGGTGTGTCGGGCAAATCATGGGGCTGTAGATCCTGCAAATCCACAGCTTCTTCTGACATGCCCTCAGATTGTCTCCTTTTTGTCCTCTCTGATGGACGTTGGAGAGGAATAGGCCATGGAACTTTTCACAGCCACATGGAAAATGCATCTGATGTCAGATCTCCTTGTCCAAGGGCAGATCTGTCTCTCCATCCATTGCTGGAGAGGAAAATCTAGTGCTTTTCCTGGGAGTACTACACTGCAACCTACATTTCCTGGCTGCAACACCAGCTACAAAGCAGAGACAGAGCCAATGCAGCATGGGTCCAGGGACCAAGAAACTGCTATTTGGGGCAAACAGGAGATAGAGACGCTCAGCCCAGCCATTCCCCTCTGAAAGGGAGGGGGGAAAGGCCCCAAAAAGTTTGTTCCTGACCAGACTGCTGCACAAGTTGTATTGGTGCATCTGGCAACTTTGCTGTTACAATTGTTTTAACTGTTTTTAATTTGTGTGGGGTTGTTGATTGTTTTTTATAGAGGGAAGGGAGAGATGTCTGAGAGGAGAGGAGCCGGGGAGAGCAGGGGGGCCCAATCACAGTGGTTCAGGGTAGGGGGAGGTATGGCATGGGAGGTGGGGCAGCCTGGGTAAGGGGCACACAGCACAAGCAGTTAGTGACTGTGCTAGCCCCTTCTCCAATCTGGGGAATTGCGGTGAATTACATTCTGCCCAGTCTATTGCCATCCATTCTATTGATGATTATTTTTATTCATTGTTGCTATGCTTTATTATTGTGTGAGCTGCTTTGGTATTTCTTTTTGTAAATGAAAAGTGGTACAGAAATATTTTAATGAATAGTTAAGCTGTAAATAGGAGGATCCACTTCATTTGCCAATTTGCACTATAAAATTTCCATTTCTTTATTTTTACAACCTTGTATTTTATGATTTGGCTATGCTGAGGTAAAGGTATAGCTACAGGGTCCATAATTATTTTTCCATTAAGATAACCAAACTAATATTTCAATTTTTTGTAGATAAAATGAAAAATAAGTTGAATAGAAATACGCTTCTCCAGCAAATGAGTACCACTGTGATTGTTGGGTGTTGTTGTTTTTTAAGTGCTGCTACTTCAGTGAACACATCATTTCTGCAATCTCTTCAGACACCCAGGCATGCCAAGAGCTAATTAACTAGATGACAACTGCAAGAAGTGGAAACATAATTCACAAGGTTTTTTTTGAATAACTGCAAGGTGTTTAATTTGAATAAAAGAAGACTTAAGCATCAGTAGTTAGAAATGATAGCAGCAGGTAGCATGCCTATATCTGAAAAGGGTTTTTGTTTTTGTTTTTTACAGAAAGTGCAGGCAGTCTGAAAGCTGTAGATTGAAACTGGAAATTAGATTTAATTGGTGGGAGCAGTTTTAAAAGGCATTTTCACATAGCCTGGAGTGTGGCATTTTATTACCAAGCTCAGCCATGTATAAAGAACTACTTGATTAAGTCAAGTACAACAGGTACCCTGATGCTCAGACCCAGAGGAGGGCCTGGTTTGGTGCAGGGGTATCAAAGAAGGATGTCAGAAATGCCTGAATGGCCAGTTCTAGTACTTTATCAAAGAAAGATGTAAACCTGCAAGCCTTTACAGATTTGGGGTGGATGCCGAAGCAGCAAGCAGTCGTCGTGACTTGTCTGCACCTGGGGAAGCATTTAGGCATTACTTATAATACAAAAGCAAGCTACGTAAGCTGGCACCACAGCTCCATTAACTCACTCCCTGGCTTGGAGGCCCCTTCCCAACTCTCATCTATCTCCCAGGTAGCCAGTGTGAGAAGCCTCCCCTCTCCTGACTAGCTAAGTGTCCCAAGCCCACAGATAAACATAGCATCAAAGCAAGCCAATTAGCATATATCAAAGAAAGTGAGTAAACATATTCTTGCAGAGTAACTAACAGTTAGTCCTGGGCTTGAATACCAACATGGCATTTACAGGCTTTCTGAAACACTTTCATCATTTGGTTCTACGCAACAGGCTTCATACAGGTGAAACTCGAATAATTAGAATATCGTGGAAAAGTCCATTTATGTAAGCAATTGTTTTCATTAGCTTTGGAGTTTAATATATGAGATAGACACATGACATGCAAAGTGAGATATGTCAAGCCTTTGTTTGTTATAACAAAATCGAAAATTCTTTCTAGTAGCACCTTAGAGACCAACTGAGTTTGTTCCTGGTATGAGCTTTCGTGTGCATGCACACTTCTTCAGATACCACATCTGAAGATACCACATCTGGTATCTGAAGAAGTGTGCATGCACACGAAAGCTCATACCAGGAACAAACTCAGTTGGTCTCTAAGGTGCTACTAGAAAGAATTTTCGATTTTGTTTTGACTATGGCAGACCAACACGGCTACCCACCTGTAACTGGAACTTTGTTTGTTATAATTGTGATGATTATGGAGTACAGCTGATGAGAACCCCAAAGTTGTTAATTGGGGTTCTCATCAGCTGTACGCCATAATCATCACAATTATAACAAACAAAGGCTTGACATATCTCACTTTGCATGTCATGTGTCTATCTCATATACAGTGGTACCCCACAAGACGAATGCCTCACGCAACGAAAAACTCGCAAAATGAAAGGGTTTTGCGATTTTTTAGTTGACTCGCAAGACGAATTCGTCTATGGCTGTGCTTCGCCAGACGAATTCGTTTTGCGCAGTACCACTGTAAGCCGGCACCGGACCGCGCCGCGCCACGTTTTAAAGCTGCAGCGAGCGAACAGCAGCCTTAAAACGTGATGCGGTGCAGTCCGGTGCCGGTCGGAAGGGGTGCTGGCCGATCGCGCCCGCCATCTTGGGTCGATTGTCCACCCAAGATGGCGGACGCGATTGGCCAGCACCCCTTCCGACCGGAGCCGCGCTGAGCCGCGTTTTAAAGCTGCAGCGGGCGAACAGCAGTATCTGAAGAAGTGTGCATGCACACGAAAGCTCATACCAAGAACAAACTTAGTTGGTCTCTAAGGTGCTACTGGAAGGATTTTTATTTTATTTTATTTTTTGACTATGGCAGACCAACACGGCTACCTACCGGGTACCTGTAACTAGTGTGACCACCCAAGGTCACCCAGCAGCTGCATGTGGAGGAGCGGAGGCATGAACCCAGTTCCCCAGATTACGACCACTACACCACACTGGCTACGCCACATGACCATTTCCTCCTAAGTTTCCCAGAGATGGACGTGGCTAGGCTGCAATATGCAGGTATGCAAGAAGAAATGGTCATAGATGACAGTGAGACAAGCATACAGAGAGCAAGAATTATACAGACACTTATTTTCAAGGTATCTGATAACAGGAGGAAGTAATCCCACTTGCTGTTAATCTCTGATCATTTCCTAAAGAGACGCCCTAATTGAAAAACAAAACAAAAACCTCTTGGTAATCAATGATTAAATTGTTACAGCCACTTTGGCAATTCTGACCACAAGTTTAATATGTGAGAAAAATAGAAATCATCTAAATGCCACCTAAATAGAAATTAATTGAACATTACACAACTCCTAATGATTATGCTGTGACAAAACGATTTGCTAGATACTACAGGTTATGAACAATAACTGTCTCTCTGACATGATCCCACTGCAAGTGTAAATTAGAATCAGTGATAAGTTCTTCACTCAGCTGCCTTATCGATTGTATTTCTGAAATACATGCATAGGATATTGTTATGTAACTTTCTCTTCTTAATTATTTAGAATAATACTAGAATGCTTTTTTTTAAAAAAAAATGTAGAGCAGGGATAGCAACTCTCTGGCCCATGGGTCAATCTTGGCATGCCAAGGGAACCAATTTTCCCTGGAAGACCATCTTCCCCAAACCGCACACTCTCCAAACTGAGGCACTACTAGGTTCAATATACAGTGGTACCTCTGGTTACGAACGGGATCCGTTCCAGAGCCCTGTTTGTAACCTGAAAGGTCCGCACTTGAAGCGCCGTATCTGCGCATGTGCACAACGCGATTTGGCGCTTCTGTGCATGCACATAACATCATTTTGTGCATCTACGCATGCGCGAACCACTGAACCCGGAAGTAATCTGTTCCAGTGCTTGCAGGTTCGGCGGGCTCGTAACCCGTGACGAACGCAACATGCAGTGTTCGTAACACGAGGTACGACTGTACTCTTTTAATGTTATATGATGATTTCAACAAACCTTTCCACTGTCCTGGCTAGTGACTTCCAAGGACTAGCTGGGGACCAAAGGAGATAGCTCATTACTCCCATGCTGACCTAACTGGGCAACTGCCCAGTGTCTGTAAGGAAAGGTCAACACTCTTATTACTGTAGCTTCTCATAAAACCCAGTGCCGGATTTACGTATAAGCTAAACAAGCTATAGCTTAGGGCCCCACTCTCTTGGGGCATCCCCCCAAAAAAATTTAAAGGGAAAATTTCCAAAATATAAGTTAAAAAAACAAATAAAATAAAACCTACATACAACAACAGTGTTTGGTGTTTTGTAGGCTCATATGATGTAAGTAACAGCCCCCGCCTGCTAGGCTGCTCCCTAAAATATCACTGGTTTGCTCATTTCTATATATAGGGTGCCTACATTCTGCATGGACTGGTTGCATGGCATATATTAAACACAAAAAACAGCAACAATTTGTTGTTGACAAAAGACAGCTGGAGATATAAAGGGCCCCATTACCTTCAGTAGCTTAGGGCCTCATCAAACCTAAATCTGGCCCTGGTAAAACCCCGTTTCATGACATAGCACACTCCTAAGGACAATTAACTCCTTAAAGGACACAGTCTAGAATAATGAATTTTAACACAGCAGGTGCAGGCCTCTCCATGGGCCATGCGTAAAGCATCAGAAAGCTAACCCGTTGAAGGCCGATCTCTCCTCATAATATATTCCATTACACAAATATGGAAGGGAGAAAGGTGTAAGGTGGGAGCTGAATGGCAATGAGATGCAACCATTATTATCAGCTACAATTAGAGCTTGAAAGTGTGTTAAAAATTCTCGCTTTTAACAGTAGCAGATAACAGATAATTTACTCAGTATTGCCACTATTAGCATTTCTAGTGCGGCAGGAAACCATTCAAAGGAAATAGTTGTATACAGCACAAATATCCTGGCAATGGAAAACCGGCATACATACAGTGTGATAAAATCCCTTGTCTAGATTTGACCCACAAGTTATCACACTAAACTGGACAAGCAAGAAAAATATATTTTTTAAAAAAGTGAAAAAGGGTGCTTTAATTGAAGGGAGAAAACAACCTTATATGAAGGATACTTTCTACCATGTCTGTAAATTGATATTGTTTCATAATAAGTTATCATTATGTGTTTAAAAACATTGTTGCACCTGCACCTCTCCTCTTCTCCCAATTCTCTCCAATCATTTTGCTCAGGTGGCAAGCATAGCATGGAAGGCCCACATACAGAGAGTACTAATGGGTTTTCTTGAGCCCAAAGAGAAGTTTCATAACAAATCACATAAATTATTCTGCTCTAAACTTCAGTACTGTCAAGATCAGTTCATGCTGTCAAACTGGCAAGGTAAAATGTAAGCTGTAGATTTACTTTTAAAAACAAACCACACATACACAAACGGTCGGCTCATCTAGCCCAGGTTAATTTCCATTTCAAAATTATGAATGTGCTCCAACTGTGATAAGCAATTTCTTTTTTAAAAGAAATAAGGTTTTTTTTTTCAGTTTTATGATGCAGTTCACTGATAAGAAAACAGTGGTTCCAGCTACTGTGCACTGTCATTCAACGCATGGGGTGGTGATGCATGTACAGAATGGAGCACATCGGCAATTCACAGGGCTTTAAATATTTTATACCTTCACCATTTATTAACTCTCTCAGTCAGCTATGGAAAGAAATCAGGATGCAGTCATCTGAGTGGAGCAGTTATTGATGAAGTTAAATTGCATGCAGAATGTATCAGCGAATGCTGCTGAGTTTTCTGTGAAAATGTAAACCCGAAGTAAGCCACAATTTCACAGAAATTGGCATTCAGCCCCAGGAGTGTCACCACTGACCAATCTCCACCAGAAACACCACAAACCCATCACTACATCTCAGCTGGAAGCAGCTCTCCTCTTTTATGCTATTGTCATCCACACAGTTATGCACTTTCAGGATGGAATTATTATTTTTTGGAAGATCTTGCTTGAGGTGCTAAGGAAATTTTGCTGGTGATTTCCCCAAAACTAATTAAAATAAACAGTAAGCTAAGAACAGATTAAAACAAGACAAGTCCCTGCTAAAGCTTTTTGTGATATATATTTTTTTAATTTCAGTAGGCAATTAGTGCATAGTTTTTGAGTTCACTATTTGGGATTCTTACTGTGTTAATGTCATGAACTGGTAGGACTAATGGGGAGGAGCAAGAGGATCTTGGCCAGGGGTGTAGCTGGGACTGGGACACACCAGAGCAAGCAGGGGGTGGGGATGAAAATACAGGGTGATGGAGGATGGCGAGTGGATGTGGGTCAGGGCAGCAGGACCCATCACCAGAGCCAGAAGAGTCCCTGTCCCAAGAACATCATGGGCTCTGAGGTGTAGGGAGCAGCGGGAGGGATGCTCTAGGAGGCTGAGGCAGGCAAGGGCCCAGAGCCCAGCCCCCTAGCAGCTGGACAGGTGGGGCTCACTAGCTCTGCGAGGGTGTGTGATTCCTCATCTGGAGTAGGCTCTGAACAGGTGAGGGTCATATGCCTCATCAAGCCCTGATGCTGCAATCAGCAGGTAAAGCACCAAAAGGAAGCAGACCTGAGGTGTTGTGTCTGTTCAACTGTCCATATTGCTAGACCTTGGCTTGGATGCTCCTGGACCATATCCTGATTGCTGCACTTTAGACTTGACTACTTGGATTGACCCTGGATTGCATTTTCTGATTGTTGGACTTTGGACTTGACACACTGACTGGATGGGCCCGTGTGCATAGACCCCTAGACTTTGGACTTTGCATACTGACTTGCTGCCAGGTAGGCCAGGGGGTCAGGAGAATTGATGCTATCATCCATTGCTATTTTTAGTAATTTGTTGCATCATTTTTTAATGATTTCTGGATTTTTAAAAATGAGTGATGTTAGCCACTCTATCTCAGTAGAGAAGCAGAATAAAAACAAACAAATATACTTTAAGATACCCAAGTTAAAATGTCACCTCAATGTTGAGAGTGTCTCTGTCTCATAGTTTAGAAGCTCCAGATGCCTTATGTTCACTGGCGGAGGAAAGGGAGGCGGGGGAGCGCACTGTCCCCAGCACCATCAGGGAGGAGGGTACCATTGTGGCTGCCTCCCCTGGACATATGCCGTGCACCCCCCACCGTGCCGGGTGCCATGCCCCCGCGGGCGGTGCGCCATGCCCCCGCCTGCTCTCTGCCCCTGGTGCCGGAACATGCAGCTTCGCCACTGCTTAAGTTGACAGGATCATTGTAAGTTTTTTCACTCAAGAAAGCTCGGGGACAGGGGGAGACAGAATCAACCAATTGATTTATGAATGAAGACTGAAAATTCACCTGCTCAAGAGTAGTTTCAATAGTGATCTACTCTAGACAAAGTAGAGTCAAGATGAAACATCACAGTGTCAGTGGGAGATGTTTCATGTTTTCAAACCCAAAGGTAGTCCTAGAATAACTACTAATATTGTGTCAGTTCCATACCTTATACGTTTTCTGCCAAGAGAACATTAATAGCTCCAGGCATTCGACAATGGCCTTTGCAAACAGAGCTGCTACATAACAGCTACAGCTTTTTGCTGTCTTTTGTCATGAATGCAACCAGGCATTAGAGGAGAGAAGTGCAGAGGCCAATACAATAACAGGCATGACACTGCTGTATTTTAACACTCTTGTGTTTGTTGGTTTGTTTTTAAATCTATTTGCATGTTCAGACCTTTTAACCTTACCCCAAATAAATTCAGACATGACTCAAATTTTGCTTTGGTTTTTGGCAGAATTTAGGCCACAACTTTATTGATTACAGCAAGTGATTGGTTGCATAGGCTCTGGTTCAACTTGCTCCCTGCTCCGCAGGAAGCGCTGACCCAGGGTTCCAGCATAGGTCAGCCAAGTGTGAACACCTGGAAAGTGGAAAGCCAGGGACCTGCTCTATCCACCATCCAAATGTCCCCCTGGACTCAGGCACGGGCACAACCCTCTCTCAGGGGTTGACCAAACCATTGAGTCCCTGGATTCCTTTAACGGAATACCCTTCACATAGGGATGGCAAGAGGTTCTCCCATCCCTATCACGTGAACCAGAGCCTATCCGCAACCTTACAAGTTGTGACGATTTGCTACGCGGCAGCCCAAACCCAAATAGCAACAGCCAATCAGCCAAGTGGGGGAAATTCCTGCCCCCGTCCCAATGACAGACGACACACGATGGCATAGCAAGGTCAAACACACAAGCCCTAAAAGTAGGGAGAGGTGGCTGGGTGTTCTGATGCACATGTGAAAAGAGGAAGCTCAGGGTCACGTGCATGGGTATTTATAGGTCCCTTGATCCGTTTAGCTTGCGTCCCATTGGTCAGATTGAACTCTTCATCAAGAGACCTACTGATTGGGTGTTGTGGCTGTCAATCACTCCCACCCGCAACACAGGAGTTTGGTTTCCTGGTCTCACCGCAATACATGCTCTCTTTAAGGGATGACACGATTTATTGTGAACAAATTGGTCCTCCAGATGTGGCATTTGTTTCTGTGTGTATGTTGGTGTCCGCACACATTCTAAGTTGCACATATATTACATGCTACACATGTTCCTTCATACTGACATTGGCATACTCCCTCTCACATCCCGGGGATTGCTGAACTATATGAATTCCTCTAGTTCTGTATTCTATCTAAGATGGTGTTTATGGCTGCCACTGCATAGCCACCCCTCCCCGATCTAGGGTATCTTCAATTATGGGTTGAGGGCCCCTCCCACATGTATGCATTCCTTCTATGCTCGGCTTGGGTGGAATACTAGCCTCTGTTACAAGATCGACTGTGTGTACTTAATTTCAACTTTCTACCTGCTGTACAAGTACTTGAACAATTTTCATAAAATTAGTCAATCAGTACCTGAATCTCTATATATACATAAAGGAGATGCACTGTGTGTATGCACACCCACTTTAAAAACACCTTTTAAAGGCTGCAATCCTAAAAGTACTTTCTACGTTGCAAGCCCTACTAAACACAATGGGTCTTACTTCTGAGTAAGCATACATAGGCATGCATTGTTTCTATTTTCATTTTGCAGGATATCTTGGCTATTTTGCCAATTGTCACGTGAGCTCTTGAACTGAGGATTATCTGGATTTCTGCCCCTCTCTGCAAAAGCCTTTGTCATTATTAATTATAGGTGGAATTCAACAATAATTTGCCAGAATAACCCTCCTTTTCATTTGACAGTTATTGAGTCTCTGCTTTCCATGAAACTTTATTACTTCATATTGCAAATAGAATCAAATTAATCCTCCTGCACTATGTGCAAAAAAGAAGAAAAATATAAAATAACATCCCATTCAAATGCATCATTCATGATGGTTTTATCACATTCCTTTGTTTACAAAAGAAATGAGCCCGAGTTTATTACTCCAATTATGACAATGACATGCCAACAAATGCTTGATACACTTGCTCAACATGAGGAGCGCATTGTGGACATTGAGCCACATCAATTTAATGCATGTGCTGCCTTTTGATATGCCTGTCATTTAAACCAATATTCTGCAGTGTTATGCACTGCCTGGCGTAGGTAAAGAGACTGAAAAGCTTAGACCTGTTCTTCATCCCACTCTTCCAACACACAAAGGATTTTCTCAAAGAACTGGAATTTGTTTTTGTCTCATGCCCTGATGATCGGCACCATCAGAGAACAAGATCCTGTTGCATGAAATTGGAGATTAAAACTGTCCCACCGATCCTTCGTGTAGTTCAAATTAACAGTTGCATATGGCTCATCTGATGGCACTCCCTGCACCCCTAACTTTACAAACAAGCACTGAAAATAGGAAAAAGATGCCACAGGAATGAATTATTCCTTTATCTCTGGTAAAGCCATCTTAGGAGGTGCTCTCACTTCCTCAGATTTAACTATGCCCCGAATAATAATATCTCTCATATATTGAGATAAAACTGAGGCCATAAAAGAATAATGATCCACCTATGGTGGTATAAGAATTTAATATATTGGTTCTACCAGTATAGGACATGTAGTTTGTTGGCCATGGGATTAGCTTGTTTTTCCTCACTCCAGTTCAATTTCTATATAAAGCATGTCTAGAATCAACCTAAATGTTCAGGGACTCTTTGGTAAAATGAACTGAGGTAAAATGAAAGGCTGAGCTGCAATGAAACAAAAAATACATAAAAACAACTTTAAAAGCTGAAAACTGTTCACAAATCCAGTATTATTGTTCTGTGTTCTGCCTGTCAAGTGACATATTTGCTTCTGAAGATGAAGCAAATAACACTCGCAGATCAAGGTTCAATGACCCAGCCTTGTCATTTTCAGAAGTTAAAATAAAAAGTATCTTAATTCTGACTTCTGTTATTTCCAACATCTTGCACATATTTTCTTGGCTTGAAGAAATCTATTCCATGAGACAAATCTCATTTTCCTTCTCTAAATTATTCAGGTTACATTACAGTTTTCCCCTCTTTCAAATCAGGAAAGAGCACACAAGAATCTATACTCTGTTTCCTAATGTTTCCCTGAAGACAGAGATAAAGCCTATCTAGGTCTTATCTGTTTTTCTGTTGTTCTTGGAATGTCTGTACAGTTCATTATATGGTTTGATGCTATTATCCTAGCTTTCCTGTATTCTCTATGGTCTGTTCACTCAGCTCAACAAGTTATTAAACTCTAAGTAGTCAAATGAGGCTATTCTCATTTGTAAATCTGTGTGAGCTTTAAGTGTTGAAAATTTACACTCACAGCAATAATGATTACAACAAATCCATTAAGGGCAACTTATTGAGATTAGCCCCACATGAATGGAAAGAAACAGTGGGTGTGTCAAACTCTGCCAAGGGGATAAATGAAAAGTTCTGGTATCTTCCAACTACAGATTTTTAAAGACAGAAGTTCTTTATACCAGAAAATACTATTTCTCAAACATGTTTCTTATTCTGTTCAATTATATTTCTTGCATAACCTCAGAGGCTTGCTTTCACAATAGCAGATTGATGTTCTGAGCCCCATTTTCTTCAGATACGGTTCTTCAAGAAGTTTGTCACTTTTCCTTTGTTTGTGAGAAACCTGTTTTGTAGAGAAGTGGAAAGCAGATAATTTAAGCACTCTGTTCCTTAAGGAGATGCAGCGTAACAAGGTTTTGATGCACTTTTTAAAAAAGCACAGCAAAGCAATGCAAGAAAGAATGTCTGATTAAATTGAGAAAATGATAAGCATGCAAGACTGTGTGGACTGTGAACTTCAGAGTTCTGTGAAGTAGTAATTCAGTGATAGAAGGCAAATTGTTAATGTGGTGTAATTCTAATACCAGAAGAGATCAAAAGTTCAGCCAGATAAATACTGTAGAGTGAGTCTGTTTGTGTGTGTGTGTCAATACAAGCTTTTTAAATGTACTCCCAATTGTTCCTTGGCAGACAGGGCTTATATCTGGTGCTTAATCATTTTTGTAAACAAGAACAATACTTAGGATTTTGTTAACAATATCAATGGCTGTTTGTTTTTCAATGGCGATTAGACACTCAAGACAAAACAAAGTCAGTGTAGAAATTACAGTACTGTAATGGAATCAAGCAAATTCCATGAAACTCTTGTCACTTCCTTTCACTGGAGGAAGAAGAATTCTTTATTTCTAAAATCATTTCCAAGTTCATACGATGAGAACTTTAATCTATTCAGGCTTTTAGTAAGTATTTTATTGCTCTCTTTAATTTTATTGCTACTTTATTAGTGCTTTCCAATTTGATTTTTATCTTATCTTGACTAATATTTTCATATTTGAATTTCTCAAGTATGTTATGGATAGTAAATTAATGAGTCATCTTCTTGTGAGACAGTTCCATTCAATGGTGTTCTTCATGCTGATGAAAGGTTCTTTTGATTCAGTAGAACAGGATTCTTCCCCTCTGATTTTCCTCGCTCCCTACCACCTCCTATGCTGTTCTGAAGGGTGTCCCAACTCTCTAGTGAAGATTTGGAGGGTTTATGGAAGATAAACGAATAGGATAGAACGAATTGACAAAATTGCCTTTCTTCCTGTTTCTCTTATGCTGTATCAAGGATCCTTTGGTCATCATTAAGGGCATTATTAGATACAAGCTACAGTGTTTGTTCACATCCCCATTAAACCTTAAAAAAACCATAGCAGCTGAAAGTATATGTTGCAGAAAGTGGTGCAGTCAAATTTATATTGAACAAACCAACAAAAATGTTCACTTCAGACTGTGAGCTGAAATCTCAAGGTGCTTGTGTCTTATAAAACTGAATCATGCCAGGTCAGTGGGTTTCAAACCTTTCAGCTTTAAAGCCAAGCACATTATTGCAGCAAGATCAAAGGGCTCCAACCAACAGAATGAAAAATGTTCTTTTCTGTTTGTTTTTAGTATTGACTAAAAACATGAACTCAGAGCAGATACAAAAACTACAAGACTGTACTGGCCTCAATTTTGTTAAGAATGTAAAATATCTAGGTATTAACCTTACAGCAAAAAATCTGAACCTGTACAAGGACAATTATGAAAAATTGTGGACAGAGATAAAGAAAGACTTAGAGATTTGGACAAGATTGAAACTCTCATTGATGGGCAGAATAGCTGCCATTAAAATGGATGTGTTACCAAGGATGTTGTTTCTATTTCAAGCCATTCCAATCGTGGATAAAGTGGATTGTTTTAAAATATGGCAAAGGGACTTATCGAAATTCATATGGCAGGGAAAAAAGCCTAGAATTAAATTTAAGATTTTAACAGACTCTAAAGAGAGAGGAGGCTTTGCCCTGCCGGATTTAAAGATTTACTTTGAAGCAGCGGCCTTTTGCTGGTTAAAAGATTGGTTCAAACTAGAAAACGTTGATGTGTTGGACTTGGAAGGCTTTGATAATATGTTTGGATGGCACGCTTATCTTTGGTATGATAAGGCAAAAGTCCACAAGACTTTTAAGAATCATATAATTAGAAAAGCCCTGTACCAGGTTTGGATGAGGTATAAAGACTTGCTACACAGATATATAGCATCCTTCCCTTTAGCCTCCATTTCAAAGTGGTCAAGGGGATGTTACATACTTCTTAAGTGAGCGTATATCCATGGCCAGGGTTTTTATTGGGGGCAGCCAAAGTTGTTGTGCTGTTGGAAAACCCCGTGAAGAGGACATTGTGCATGTCTGCAGATGAGGTGACGTTATGTAGGTGAGACCACCAGGAAGCAGGCGGCTTCTTCAAGGAAAGTTTATCTAGTTTTCGGTGGGAATATGCTTGGATCTACACTTCTATTGTATATTTAACCTGCCTTGAGCAGTTGGAGTGGGGTAGAAATGAACTAAAATAACTTTTAAAAAAGAAAGAAAATGAGAAAAATGGAGAGAAGAGCTCCCCTTTGCTGCTTTCCTTGCCTGCCACTAGATGGCAAAGTCCAATGGGAGTCAAAGAGACAAAGTAGAATTTAAAGAGACAAAAATAAAACCTCAAGAAACTAACATAAGATTCCCATCTCCAACAATATCTCATTCAATAACAAACTCCCCCCCCCCCAAGCCATACTATGACAAAATGTTTGTCGCAGGATGGCTTTGTGGGTGAAATATATCAGAGTGATGCATGTGTATTTTAGGTCCTTTAGAGGGTTTTTTTTTGTCCACGTTGACTGAAGCTTATGCACAAATGTACTTCTTGTCAATTTGCTGGCTGCCTCAGAGTCTCTTGATACCTTTTGTCTGCTTCAAAATGCTGATTCGTGAGGACAGTTCATTTATCTTTTCTATATCCTGAACTAATCTTATTCAAGAGGAATTTTCAGCTTCCCAGAGATGTTTAATAGACATAGCAGTGAGAGTTCAATGATATATTTTATATTCCTTAATGCACACTCTCACACATATCCATTTTTTATTTATAAAGGCCATAGTTGTATCGATAACAGCACGATAACTTTCTACACAAAATATAAACAGGGGAATTAACATTTTCTCTTTGGTGCTCAACAATTAGTAAGACCAATCTACATATGATGCAAGGAAATTTCTGACTTTTAAGAAATGTTAACATAAGGAATAGGGTGTCTTGTGTATTACTGAGCCAACAATGCTAGGGTATGGGGTATTTAATTCTCTGCCCCAAGTCATGCTGCTTCCTTAGTTCCATGTTGGAGAGGTGGTTAAATATAATATACAGATGTTGTTCCTGTATTCTCCACCCATCCCACCATGAGCCTCATAGCAGCTTTGCAAAGTTGTTTAGATTGAGGGATAGGTTAAACTAGCTGAATACCACACACCCACACCATTCGACTTCTGCAAAAGGATGCAACAATATTAGGTGACTTGGGGGGGGGGAAGAGATGGGGATTTCAGAATTTTTGACTTGCACTAAATGCAGGGTAGCCATTTCCACCCCCTTCTCCCCACCCTACATCCATCTTCCTTCCTTCCTTCCTTCCTTCCTTCCTTCCTTCCTTCCTTCCTTCCAGAGTCATTTTCAGTTTATCCAAGCATGAAGCAGCAACAAGGCTCTTTTTGATGTTCAAAGAAAGAGAAATAAATCTCTTCTCCTATTTAAGATAAAATACTTCACATTTGCTTGCCTTCTGAATATTAACCCAGTCTTTGTTTTCACCTTAGCACTGTTTTCAGTTTAGCATAGTTTGCTGGGATAAATATTTCAGCCCAGCACAACCAACCCATCCAATCAAATTCAGAACCATTTGCATCTGATTTAATTAAACAAAGAACGGGAATCCATAAATTGGGATCCCTGATCATGCATCTCTTGTATAGCATGTGCTTTGGCTCTGTCTCATCTTGATCTTTGGCCCTCATTTTCATCTGCTTCCATTCAGAATGTTGAGGACTAATGCCAAACTCAATGCTTGCTAATTGTGATTTTTATGAGGTCAAATTAGGATGTGAGTCTAGCACATGTGTTGGTTTGTAGTTTCAAAACATTATGCATATAATTTATTAGTAGCTGTGCTTTTCTGCTCACCCTCATTCCTCCCACTGTAATGCATTGAAAAGTAATTATTTGCTTGCAGAGACAAATAATTCTCCACTAATAAAAGCTTTTAAACAAAGGTAACTGTTTTGTTTTGCTTAGTGTTTTGCTTAGTGTTTGAAATTGGGTGGAGGCAGGCACACAACAAAACTCAACCTGTAACTCTGTTTGCTCTAAAGGTATCCAAAGAACAGGTGTTAACAATTACCATAAAAACATTAATTTCTGAGTCTTGAGAGGGGAGTTCTTTTTAAAAAATCTAACAGTTTTGCTCATAATTGAGGCAAACAGGAGAATTTAAAATAAGCTAGTAGTGACATGATAAGAGTTTTATAGCTGTCCTGTACATGTATCTCTGCATGACAGGCCATTTATGAAAACTGCTATTTCGAATACAACGCTGTTCACATGGAGGGCTTAATCATCTAAATAAGCCGCAGAAATGTTATTCTGATAAATCTGGGTTATTCAGTCTTGTATATTTGAGAAAACTGAGAAGAACTGACAGATCTTTGATAGTGCACTTATACATTATCATCCCCAACTTTTGCCCTCACTAGACTTGTGCCCAATGCTTTCCCCTTGCTTTACTTTAGGATTAAGTTTAAAAATATCATTTAGTTTAATTTCCCAATTTACTGCTTGTCTTCCTTGGATATCAGAGACTTTGTTTTGGGTCAGCTAAATTTGAACATACAGTCTTGAAAACATCTGTTTTGAGCATGATAAGGTTCTTAGTTGAAAGCAAAGTGAGTTACTTAATGAACTCTCTCTGTCAAATGCAAGTGCTGTATGTCTTTTAGTTTAGTGATCCAGAAAACTCTCTGCGCTGTTGATGTGACCCCAAGGCGTGTGCACTAAAATTATCTGCAGCACATATTAGCATGATATTTGATGTCCTGTCTTGCTGGGCTTATGACTGAACTTTTGCATGCTGCCTTTGATCCTCTTTTTTGGAGTGCAGAATTCAGTGCTAGGAATAACCACCCTTGAAGAAAATGCAAATGGTTGGCATAAATTTAAAAAGAACCCAGATGAACTCGGTTTCATGCCTTTACTATGAAAGTGAACTTTCTTGAGTTACAGGGAAGACCTGGCTGATATCTAAATAGTAGTTGTGTGGAGGTTATGTCATAGTTTTAAAGAATTGCGTCCCTAGCTACTGTTGGAGTCCCATCATTGCTGAACATTCGCTAGGCTGGGTGGGAACGAGGGGACTTGTAGTCCAACAGCATCTAGGGGCTAGGCCAGGATATTTTGTTAATTGTGTGAGACCTTCAAGCAATTAACAAAGTATGCTTTATCAGGAATACAAGAGGGGGCACTTAGGCCCAGTGATCTCAGTATTGTTGTTCATGGGGTGAGCCATGAACATTGACAATAAAGGTAAAAGGATCAGGCAGCAGTTGACATGAAAGACTCGAAGTGCTGCTGTGAGCTTGAGTAGACAATATTGGGCTAGATTGACAAAGCTCGAACTGCCATTTAGAGACATTTCAAAGAATGTGTCTTTCCTTCATACAATAGCTGCACAGGATAACTCATCCTAATTGGCTTCTGCATTGTGTGAGCTAAATATATTTCCCACTTAGCCTAGCCTTTGAAAAACAAGCTACATTTTCATCTGTAAAAGGTAGAAAAGGAACTAAAGATTAAGACGGGGGGGGGGACTTTGTTCATGATTATTGAGGAGCTGATTCTGCAAGTGTTTCAGCTGCTTGCAAATGACTCAAACACTCATTGCTTAGCTTCAGCAAGTCTACATCCTCTCAACCTCCTGACCATCAAAAAACAGAAAACCCTAATCCCTTTGTGCTCCAGATGATAATGCAAAATATCAATGCAGATGCAAGGAGTTCATTCCCAATATTGGCCCTTGGAATGGCATTGTATGGTGTGAGTAGGCATTGCCCCAACAGTGTGCCTTTGTCTATGATGTCCCAGTCCCACACAGGGCTTGAAAGGACAGACAGGACAGAGATGTGAGCACAGAACAACCAGGGAAAAGTCTGACAGGTTGCAAACTTTGGGCTGAATTATCTGCCCAGAAGCAATGAAGTTACTGAATAATTACTGTAACTGCTTGGGGGGCTTTGGAGGAGCAGATGCCTGCATGAGAAGCATCTCCCACAGTGGCCAAGAGGTGCAATACCAGCATCCCAGCAGCAGGGGCACTGTCATTTACTGGGAAGGAAAGGGAGAGAGGGAAGGAAGGAGTCGGTGCAGCACTGGAACTTCAGCTCTACTAGTGCAACTGCACCATGCCAACCTCACTGCCACCTTACCCCTCCCCCTCCAAATATCGCCCCCAGTGCTGGGAAGCTAATACTGTGGCTCAGACCCAGTGGGCATCCTACTTCTCAATTGCCACTCAATTCAGGTTCTCCATTTGCAAGCCATTCACACTGCATGGGGAATAATAATTTTTATTATTTTATTTTATTTTATTTTATTTATACCCCTCCCATCTGGCTGGGTTTCCCCAGCCACTCTGGGCAGCTTCCAACAAAATATTAAAATACAATAGTCTGTCAAACATTAAAAGCTTCCCTAAACAAGGCTGCCTTCAGATGTCTTCTAAAAGTCTAGTAGTTGTTTTTCTCTTTGGCATCTGGTGGGAGGGCATTCCACAGGGTGGATGCCACTACCGAGAAGGCCCTCTGCCTGGTTCCCTCTAACTTGGCTTCTCGCAGCGAGGGAATCGCCAGAAGGCCCTCAGCGCTGGACCTCAGTGTCCAGGCAGAACGATGGGGGTGGAGACGCTCCTTCAGGTATAGTGGGCCGAGGCCATTTAGAGCTTTAAAGGTCAGCACCGACACTTTGAATTGTGCCCGGAAATGTACTGTGAGCCAATGTAGGTCTTCACCCACTAATGCCAATGTAGGCATTACTACTTATAGCTAAAAGACTCCAGTTGCAAGCCCCTGACACAAATCTGCATGCTAATTAATATGTATAGATGCCAATGCGGACAGCTGGAGTATGCTCAACAACTCTGTAGGCAAAGTGGGGGTGCAGGTTGAGGTTGTTTTATAAGTCTAAAAGCAGGTGAGGGCAGGAGATCTGGAGCACAGCATAAAAGAGCAGGGGCTTGAGCCCCTTGAGGCAGCCCCGCACATCTCATGGGAGCTTTCCTTCCGCAGATAACTATTATATTATTTATTAAATTTATAGACTGCCCATCATCAGTTGATCACAGGGTGGTTTACAATAAAAAGCCACAAAGATATATACCATAGTAATAATAACTCCCCCCTTCACACACACACACACACACACACACACACTGTTAAAAAGGCCATAGATTTGTTTCATTAGCCAAAGGCCTGCTCACAGCAGATTGCAGTTCAACTTGTGATGAAAGCTCCCAGCCCCCAAGCTGTCCAGACAATAACCACATTCATTATTAGAACATATGGCTGTCAAAACCCACCCCCATCTCCTTTTCCAATTTGTTGCTTTTTGATGGCCATGAGCAGATGTATATCTAAATTATCTCTGCTCTTTGTTTAAAAGTCTTCAAACAGTCCTGCCTTTGACTTTCAAATATTTTTGCCTCTTAATCAGATTAAGAGCGATTTCCTGTTTTCATTTTTTCCAGTCTTCCTATAGATTCCACCCAAAAGGTATTCTTTCAGGAACTTGAGCTCGATAGCCACATTCTTTAATAAAGTTAGCAGTCTCATGAAATGGAAGCTAATTTTCCTAATGTGGTTAACCAAAGGGTGAGTATTTGGCCTCCTGTAATTACTCTTGTACCCAGCCTGCTAGCCAAATCAATTACCAATTTCAATTATCTCAATTATTGATATTACTGGATTAAGAGCAAATGGGATTAACGCTTGAACATCACCATTTCCTTCTACAATTAAGATGTGCAAATGAGATCTCATTATTTTGTCCTAGTTGCAACTGGGTATGTAAATAAAGTTAGAAATCAGAATGTGTTGTTGAAACTTGCAGATAACAAAATCCAAAGTGATTCAAAGAGCTGCTATCAAAATATAAGTAGCATTTTACAAAGTTGATAATCTTTGTTAGGGTACTGTCTAATTAAGTCATACTCTAAGTAGGCAGATTGGGTGGAATTCAAAGTTGTGCTCATCCAAGTGTTCCATCTGAACAAACATTTCAGCTTGTCATACAAACAGAAGTTCATTGATGGGTTCAACCCCATGCAGATGGTTAGGGAACTCCCACCCACTGAAGACAATGGGCTAACTATAGTCCATTGATTTCTATGGGTCTCCTCTGAGTACAAAATAGTTGGATACTACCCCTGCTAATGAAGTGACAGAATTTATTTCTGTGTGAATTTGAGTGGAGTAATACCAAAAAATCTAATTTTCTAGGACATCACTGATACTTTACAGATTTAAGCGGGAGGTGAACCTTCCTCTGAATTACATTCTTTCTGATACCGTCATATTGCATCAGCATCTTGTACATGCATGTTAATCCACTCTTTCTGTAGCTGCCATCCCCCAAAGTCAACATTCATGCATTTGTTTGTGTGTGAATAATTTATCCCCATCTTGGTCCACCAACCAATTTTACTGGCATCTAAACGTGGACCAGTCCCAATCACACAGTCATTAATATTGAAGAAATGTAAAACTAGGCCATGAGTCTCAAGTGCATCAATGAAATTCTTAGCTCAGACTGCAACGACTGCATCTTCCCTTTACTAAATTTAGGATTATGGGGAGTCTGACCCACCCCTCAAATTCATGACAATATAAACAAGTAACTAGAATTGTCATGTGTGCTGAGTGATTTGCTTTTCTAGCTTTCATATGATGTGTGATGTTTCGGGCTTATTGATAACTGAATAGTCTGTACATTTTTAGGAACTACAATACGCTTTTTGCCAAAGTTGTTGAATTAAAAACAGATGGTCTGTTTTATACCTTTGCATGCAAAAATTGTTACAGAGTAGAGGAGTGTGGATCTGTATGTATATTGTTTTCCTATACATTCAGATTTTATTAACTATTAAATGCTTGTCATATCCTGACCTAGTAGCTTTGACCCTTGACCTAAAGCAGAACATATCTAATTGGCTGGTGAGGATATTGACTCTGGCATTTCTAATAAGCACACAAGGTCTATTGGCTGGATGCAGCCTGCTAAGCAGGGTTCCCCATTCCTGCATTGAGGGAAAGATGACAAGGAACAATAGGAATTAAAGAAACTTTCATTCCATCATCAAGTTAAAAATACTGACATCAGAAAGCACTGTCTGGGCTTCTTGCTCAAAATTAGCTTTTTATTAAGTGAAGTGATTTCCTGAAGGATTTGCTGAAACATATCTACACAGCCAACTTCTGTATCAACTTTTCCCAGCATGTCACCCTCCAGAAGTTGTTGACACCAGCTTCCATCAGTCCCAGCCATGATGGTCAGTTAGCCATGCCGGGTATAGGGGGCAGAGGGGCTTCAACTCCCCCAATATTTTTGAGCAGGGGGAAGAGCACCCCAATATTGAGGGGGCCACCACTGCCACCAGACCTCTGGGTGGCAGCTGGGACGAGCAAGGGCTGACTTATGTGCTTTTGTAATAATACTGAGCTATCTGTAAAAAGAAGAAGCTCATATCTGCTTTATCTATTCTGCAGGCTGAAGTACTCAGAATAAACTCTTGTTATTTTACAGACACACACACACACACAAAACATCTTCCAAATTCTGACTCAATCATGGGGCTGGCTGACTTTATAAAATGCTGACACAGAGTCAGACAGCATGAACTATAAACCGTGCGAGAACATAACATTTCAGAGCCACTCTCTCAGAAATGCAGGGATCACTTTGATCCTCCCAAGAGTTGAACATGTGATGCCATATCAACACAGGGAAGTCATGGCTAATCACTGCCCTTCTGGAAATTTTAGAATAGCTGCAGAACTTATGGGGCTTCAGGAAAGAGATGGACAATTTGTTGTTCACATCAGGAACTGAGGGTCCTGAAGTTACATGAATCCCATATTGTGATACATACCTAGCATGTGAGGGTCACTTTTGCATGGATAACTGTGTGAAGGAAGCTGAAGAATTCAGTACATTTCATTCACTCTTGTGTCAAATGGATTAAATTTTGGAAGGGAAAACAATTTGTACATTTTAAAAGTTAATTAAAGAATTCCTTGTTAAAACTAAACTTCAAAGAGAGAGAAGTAAAAGAAAAAAAGAAAAAAGCTTTGAAGATCAACCTGAGCAGATCAAATGGAAATTTAACTTCTATCTCCTTCATTTGTTATTCTAAACAGTGTTTCTAATAGCAGAAGAACCAGAGATGTGTCTTCATATTTCAATAAATAAATAAATAAATAAATATACTTTTGAAAGTGTTAAGAAAAATATGCAGGCAGCATCATTCCTTCCATTTATGAAAGTACATGTCAGTGTTTTCAATCCCTTACGTACATATCAGCAGGCTTATCAGAAGCTAAAGATTGCAGAAGTACAAAAAATACACCCTGCCAAAAACCCATCCTGTACAAGCAAGAACTCAAACAAGAGAAAGCGGGGGTGGGGTGGGCCCAGGCCCATGCAGACCAGAGTATGGGCAAAGCTCCTCCCTTTGCTCCAAGCACCTGCCTGCAAGCTTCTTTGGCAAATTCAGAGGGCAAAAACATCTCACAGTATTTCTAGCCTGTCCTTAAGTGCTTCTGCCTGTCTGGAACATGTCCTGCGGCTGTGGCAATGACCTTTTGTTTGCCTGGATTGAGAGAGGGGTGTAAAAACCTCCCAATTGTGCATGCCTTGAATGCAGCCTACCTTACAAAGGCAAGAGTCACATCATCTTTTTCTCCACCCATTTCTGGCCTTTCTTCTACCCAACTGCTCAGTTAGGAATACAACTCCTCAGAGTTCGTTCCAGAAATTTTGCTTTCCAAAGGAACAGCATTTTTGTTAACAATCCCCCCCCCCAAAGTTAAGGTGCCTCTAACCAAAGTCTGGCCAAGTAATTATTGAACCCAAGGCTGAATATTCCACAAATGCCACTTGCCAGGGGAGGGGATGTAAACATTCAACAAAAAATGAAATAATATGCTACCCTTTCATGCCAACAGCTTCCTCCTGCCTAATGGTAGAAGTAGCCTTGCCTTTTCCATTGTTCCAACTGATGGAAGGCTCTGCTATTTATTGGCAAGCAAAGGAAAAGAAAGCCCACCTCACTATCCTCTCAAGCAACACATGGAGGGGGGGGGATTACTGTTCTTTCTCCTCAATCACCATAGCCTTTTTGTTATTGTTCTCGTTGGCTATTGATCCGTCATTTCCCTGGCTGTCAA
Source organism: Lacerta agilis (assembly GCF_009819535.1). NCBI lineage: Eukaryota > Metazoa > Chordata > Lepidosauria > Squamata > Lacertidae > Lacerta > Lacerta agilis. The sequence continues at coordinate 52,144,446 of NC_046318.1, read as the reverse complement.
GGTGGATATTAATTTGGATTTCCTCGAGTCACAAACAAATTGATGAACACTTGGCACTTTTTTTTTAATAAAGAATTTATTGGTTTTTCCATAACAAAGAACAATCCAACACCTTCACCAACACTAACCCAAACACCTCCCACCACAACTATAACTTAACAAATACAGACACACCAACGATTCTTCTTCTTATTTACATACAAAAAAAAAATTCTTGGTTAAATCATTACTGTTGACTTCCCCTGCTTTCTCTCCTTCGGCTTCAATTCCAAATTTTACTTTAATAACTTCACATCTCTAAAATTAAATTCATTTAAAAATTCAAAACTAAACATTCTTCTTAAAATCTTATTTTTTAGTTCATAATAGTATATCACTTCTTAACTTAAATAAAATCTAGTCATATTATAACTTCATAATAATTAATAACAAAGCTTCATATCTTAACATATTATTTCTTAGATCAAATCATATCAAACGTCTTCTTTCCCTTAAACTGCTGCTAATAAAGAAAAATTTAAATATCCCTTCTCTAGTTCAGAAACTTAAAATCTTGACGCACCGGCTTCAGGGTACCATAATAGACCATCTTATCTTTACCCTTAATACAATTCATCCTATCCCACTTCTAACCATTTTCCTTCTGCGTCTTACGCCGGAGTCCTCTTTTCTTGTAAGTCCACAGATCCAGACAAAGTTCACAACAATCCTTGCATAGAGCATCAGGGTACACAGTTCATCACCTTCCAGCTTCTCCGGTTCGATATTCCATTCTTCTTTTATTTGTAGACTTAATAATTTTTTCCCCATCACTCCCGAGCTCTCACCCCAGAAGTTGGATATAAAGAACCTCCTCGTCCTGGGTCTGTCACCCCCGCAGGACTTTTCTTCTTTCCAGAGTTGCCAAGCCAATTTACTCTGTTCTTCAATAATCCCCTTCAGCTCTTTGCCAAGGCTCTCTTCCATTGCAGCCATGTCCTGAAAAGTCTCCTCTGTGGGATATACCCTTTCTGTCATATCCCGATTCAACAAAACCAGTTTCTGGTTAAGCAGTTCCAGCCTCAAAAAAATGATCCTTTGGCACTTTTAAATTTAATTAAAATGTTAATGACTATTATTTTGTGAGTTAAACTTCAATCCACCCTCAGCTTAAATGCCTCACTGTGTATATTCTGGGCACAGGGAAAATGTCCAGACACTGAGAAAAACAGTGCTGTTTTGTATCATTCGACTGCTTTGTAAAGATTTTCAAGCTTGTCTGGCAGAATGTACCTAGAAGGCAGGGGAGCTATTGACTTGAGTGTAACATTCATGGAACATGTGCATCTCAGCAGGTGTCATGAAGGGGAAGCAGTAAAAAAGGATTGATTTTTAAAAAGAGTCGCAGCAGCAGACAAAGTCATCCTTTCCCCTCATGTTGAGCATGACTCTTCCTATTCCAGTAGTCAGGATCCAAAGACTGTGCATAGACGCACTTCCTGGATCTTGTCCATCACCAGCCAACCATGCTGTCGTGTGTGATGTACCTTCAGCTGCTGCAATATCTTGAAACACAAGGTGATCTCTTTTCCTTTACAGTACTTCCTATGAAAAAAGGCATTTGTTTAAAGGATTCATGGAAAGTACAGCTGTGTAACTGAGCATCTACGTATCAGCTGAAGACACGTCTGTACCATCTGGCGTTAGGGATTTTGGAGATGGCTGGCTGTTCTGTTCACTGTGAAATTATATAGAGCTGAAGTTAAAATTTGTGGAAGCGTTTTTGTGTTTATTTATGATTTTATAGCTTTAATGTCGATATTTTGATTTGGCGTTTTATTCTAGGGCTTGCACACCATGCTAAGAGCCTTGCTTGAAGGGTGGGTATAAAATGTTAATAATTAATTCCATGCTGGAACATTCTAAAGTGCCATATCAAGATACAGAGGCTGGGTTTATTGTGATCCTGTAAATCACTACATTCATTTATTATGGATGGCACATGCATTTATGCTCTCTGTGATACAAATGTAAATTCAGAGCAATTGCCCTTCCTTCTGAAGGGTTGTTATTATTATTATTTGTAAGATTTATATACACCACCTTTTATCAAGAAAAATTCCAGGGCAGTGTACAACATTAAGAACACATTGTATGGAGCATCAATGATAAAAACATAATAAAAAACACAGTAACAGACAGCATAATATGAAAATAATCATAATAACAGTCCCCACTCCCCACAGCTTTAACAGGCCGTAGATTATTTAATGGCTAAAGGTCTGGGTAAATAGGAAGGTTTTTGCCTGGTACCTAAATACATGTAATGATGGTGTCAGGCAAGCCTCTCTGGGGGAGAGCATTCCACAGTTAGGTAACCACCACAGAAAAGACCTTTTCTCTTGTTGCCATGCTGTGAGCCACAGGGACTGGTTCCGTTTGTATGGGGAGAGACGGTCTGAATTTTTACCTGCCCCTCACATTTCAAAACTATCTGCTTTCTGGCTTATAATACACCACTGCCAGGTGGTAACTCTCTCTCTCTCTCTCTCTCTCTCTCTGTGTGTGTGTGTGTGTGTGCGCACACACACACACACACACACACACAAATGTAGCATGCAAAAGATTGGCAGGCATTATCAAACACTTTACACTTGACTTCTGATTCGCTTTCCAGAACTGGCTGCTGGTTTCCCCAGGGGGTTAAAAAACTACTGCACACATTCCCTAATGCATCCACACTTATCATGCATACTCAGGTACTTTAGAGGGATGGAACATCTTTGAAACCCACCTAAGAGGAATTATAAATCAAACTTTGACTCATCACCTATCCCTACTGATTTCCCTTCTGCTAATGCTAACACTTATTTCCATTAAAGATATGCAAATTAACATCCTTGTGAGCTGAAGGATCATACTGCTAAGAGGCTGGATGCTGATTCATCAATTATTGGCTTGCCCTAATTAGTTTGCTAATGCTGGAGAGCAATCAGAAGAAGGAAATGGTTCACATGTCTGTCTTTATTAATGAACACAACCAGCTGCTGTTACTATAAAATATAGCCTGTTCCAATCATTTGTTTGGCACCTGAATTCTAGAGGGGAGAAAAATGAGTTCAGCAAATTAACTGCATCATTCCCATATAGTTTAATATGTGAAATCTGTACCCTGTTGGATACACATGGCCCTCTAGGGTATATAGGTTTGTGTGCTAGAAGGTGCCATACTGGTAAGAGCTATTGATAAATGAAAGAGCATGTGCTTTGCTTGGAAATGGTCCCAGGTTCAGTTTCCAGTATTTCCAGATAGGGATGGGAAAGACCAATGCCTGAAACCCTGAAGAGCTGCTGTCAATCAATGCAGGAAACACTGAAGGAGGTGAGCCAATGGCCTGAAGTTGGGAACATGCAGGAGCTGCATGCTTTCCTTCTCTATTTTTAGCCTTTTCTATCTCTGAGTAGGTTACCCAGAGTAACTTGTGAAAAAACACATACAATGAATAGTTCTTTAAAAACAGCAGATCCCGCATTGCAAGCTAGTTGAAATAATGATGTTTTCAGAAGCCTTCTAAAAATGGAAAGAGAGATGCAGTGGATCACCACAGGGAGGGTATCCCACAAGATCCTGCCTCTTCTTCCTACTCATCTAATATCGCAAAACAATGAAGCAGAGAACAGAGCCTCTGAGGCCGATTCCAAAATCTGTGTAGGTACATGTGGAAACTGACAGTTCCTGGCCTGGAGACATTTAGCATCTTAAAGGTTAACATGACCACTTCAGCATAAAACAAAGCTAAACCTAGAATGGTCTGTGAGACTGTAGATAGGATTATTTCAAGTGCAAGTCAATAGTGTTTCCTAGCCTGGTATGGATCCCAGCCAACCACCTAGCGTGGATCTTGTTGGCCCATCACCCAAGCTACCTGTTACCTTGATGAACTATATGTGCTTTCCTCACCATTTAGTCCTCACTTTGTCAATGCTGCAACCAGATTAATTCAAAACCTCTTTTTCCCCCCAGTAGCTATGGATGGAAGTGGGGCAAAACTAGGTTTACAGTTAAAAGCAAGAGACTGAAACTCAATTCTTAATAGTAATACGCTGTAATGTTTGTTTAAAGGATTGCTGAAGAAGAAGAAGAAGAAGAAGAAGAAGAAGAAGAAGAAGAAGAGTTTGGATTTGATATCCCGCATTATCACTACCCGAAGGAGTCTCAAAGTGGCTAACATTCTCCTTTCCCTTCCTCCCCCACAACAAACACTCTGTGAGGTGAGTGGGGCTGAGAGACTTCAAAGAAGTGTGACTAGCCCAAGGTCACCCAGCAGCTGCATGTGGAGGAGTGGAGACACGAACTCGGTTCCCCAGATTACGAGTCTACCGCTCTTAACCACTACACCACACTGGCTCTCTACACCACACTGGCTTACAAAGGCTTGTGGTTTTATTTAGTCACTGCTATTTGACATACCACTACATAAGCAATACGGTTACTATCCCATTAAAATATGTGAGGTTACTGTTTCACTCCCTAGTCAAATTGTAGCAATTTCCCCTATCAGTCTTCTTTTCCAATTAACACACAACTCACTACATGAGAACTTCATGTAGCATCTTCAAATCTGTCCACACTTCCTCCATTGAAGTCTTCCAGGCTTCCCTCAGAATCGCAGTTATTGTTTTCAAGCTGGTCCAGCAGTAACTGTCACCTTAAGTTCACAACAACCAGCTGTAACTTGGCAGTAGCTCTTTTGTGAAGTTTGCTAGGGGGCCTTGCTCTTTTCTTAGCAGAACTTCTGCTATTTGGCTCAGTGGTATCAGTTCCTGGGTTGGAAGTTTAGCTCCATTGTTGCTTCTGGCTTCCTTCCTTCTGGCTTCCCCAAGTGCCTTGCCATTTTATTCTACTCCTGCTGACTTCAGCCCCAACAGTTGCTCTTTCACCAGTATTCAAATTGGCCGTTTATTTACACCAGGCAGGTCCCTTCACCCAATCACTACAATTTCTGGTTGAGAGTTGTAGTTGCTGGAATAAGACCCCAGCAGTGGGTGAAATAATAAGTGAGAGGAACAGTCCCATCTAACTCAGGAGGCTGCAGGGAGGACTTGAAGGCCTGGCACCCACCAGAAGACATGATAGCTTTTTGCAAGAAACTGCAGTGGAACCTTGGTTCTCAAACGGCTTAGTTGACGAACAAATTGGCTCCCAGACACTGAAAACCCAGAAGTAAGTGTTCCAATTTGCAACTTTTTTTTGGAAGCCAGATGTCCAATGCAGCTTCTGCTCGAGTCCAGGAACCTCCTGCAGCCAATCGGAAGTTGTGCCTTTGTTATGTATTGAAGTTCTCACCCTAGACCACTAGGGGTGTGTGTATAGAGTTCATTCTGCTGCAGTTCTCACTCAGGTGCACACATGCAAATGAGGGATTGAAAGTGACATTCTTGGATTGGGTAACTACAGAAAGTTGTTACTGTTGCTTGTAGCTGAGTTCTATATAAGCAGGCTGCTGAGCCCTTCAGTTCAGTTCTGTTCCAGCCTGAGAATAAAGAGAGCTGCTTGGAGAATCACTGTGTCGTCTGCTATGTCCTACCCACTATTTAATAGCCTTGGTTTTCAAACCTTTTGGAAGTCAAACAGACTTCAGGAACGGTTTACGTTCGAGAACCAAGGTACCACTGTATATTTAATTTTGCCTTCCAAGTCCAATTTTCATTCTGCACAGCCAGAAAAGTCTGACAACATGTTTAATTTCATTCTGCAATATATTCTACACCTTGCAAGTCAGTAACCATGCGACTAAGAGCCTCACGTGCTGTTTAGTAATAAATGTGATCCTGTCTACAATACTGCTGCCAAGGAGATGAGCAGCACTGAATATGAAACCAATTTTACCATTTCAGATTGTATTCTTCTTCCTTCTACTATTGTTGTGGAAGATGGGCACATGATTTACATTTAATTCTAATCTGTAACTTTGAAAAAGATGAAAAGCGTATGGGAATTATAACAAAGAAGAATAGATGGACCATTAGAGGAAAAGTTGAGCTATGTCATTCAGCCTGACAAACAGAGGCAACATTCTGACAGCTAATCACTGTGCGTTTCAAAAAAAAAAAATCCAAAAAAAATCAGCATCTACCCAAGTTCCAAGCTGACCTATTAATTTTAATAGGCTGGAGGACTCCCATTTAATGGTTCAATGGTTATAATATACCGGTGCTTTCCTTTGCATAATCAAGAGGCTCAGTAAGCAAAATAACTTTTTAAACTTAATATATCAAAAAGGTTTCTGAAAATGTTAAAAGCATTCCAATTTTTCTTTAGAATTATTAAACTCTTATCAAAATACTTCTCAGAATAGTTATATGCTTTCAGCCCCATGAATACATTTTCCCCTTTCCCCACAATACCTTATCTGTAGGCACAGATATTACTAAAGATGCATATCCATAATAAAACTATGGAGTCTCATCATGCTGCCTCCAACCCCATTGGCAATCTACAGTGTCAGGCTCTTTTCCAAAGAGGCCCATAATCATTTTCAAGGTCAAATTCTTTGCTCTGTGAATGCTTGCCCAGTTTCAGAAACACATGTGATGCTTCTCTTGCAGTTTTGGAGTAGACATATCTAATGCATGCCTGAGATCCAGGAATTCAAGTGGTCGAGAAAGCATAAGAGCTTAAGGCTACAATCCTGAAGCTGCTTAGTTTAGAATCACTGCAGGTCAGGTCATTTCAAAATGGCAGCCTTAAATCTTCCTGAGCTCTGTTGTATTTCAATGCATGTCAGTGTTTGGGGTGAAAGGTGAAAGGTCCATGCCACCTGAAGCCATGGAAGCAGGTGAGATCTGCCCCTGCCACCACCTAAGGGATACACTCACCCCTCTCTCCCATAGGGGAGCCTCTCTGAGACAAAGACTCTCTCACACAATCACTACCACCACCCCACTCAGGTTCCTGAAGGCACCATCCAGGAGTGCCAGCATCTTCTTAAGATCAACAGGTGAAAATATAGTTCCAGGGAAAGCAAGGCACCATATGGGCTGCACAGAGAAGTCCTGCAGCCTAGACTTGCTTCCAGATTCAAGGTCCATAACAGAATACATGGGTATGACTTGGAAGTACCTGCAATTAAACTCTCTTTCAATAAAATGTGATCTCATGGGAAATAATATTTATATCATTCATTGAATTAGATATGCTATTTCTTAAATCGTACCAATGTACAATGGAAATTTTCCAAATGTTACAGAAGAAAAGATAGCTCAATTGCTACTGATTTACGCTTTTTTTAAAAAAAAAAAAAAGGGTGGATTGGAATCAGACAAAATGAGTTAATTTAGCTCCCATTCAAATAAATGATACTTGACTTCTGACACTGATTTCAAATGGAATGATACTTCAAAACTTACTCTGGATCCAATCCTTTGCTTTAACTATGTGTGCACAGCATCAGGGGGAAATAGATTGCATTAAGGTGCAGCATGAAGTTAAATCACTCAAAACACCCAATTTTAGTTTTCATTCTAGCGCTTGGGATCATTTGTATCTTCCTTGCCTCAAGCAACCTACTATACCACACAAGAAACATTTTAAAATAGAAAACATCTTCCCTTTTTTGCTCCTACTATTCCATTTGAAGAGCAAAAGACTTTGAAAACTGTCACGTTGCATTGTGCAACCTGTCAAAACAACCACCTGAAAAGAGTAACATGCCTTTGGACACTGGTGGCAAAATGTGTATGTTCAGGTGTATCAAGGGAAGCACAATAGGGGAAATCCTAAATTACATTTATTTGCAGCCCATAACTTAAGGGCTGCCTATGATGTTACTAAGAAATATATACTCAAGTTTTGAAGTGGTATGTATTGTTAATTCAGATAACTCCAATGCTATAACTGAGCTAATACTAGCTGACTGATAATATGCATGGAAACCAATTATGACAAAATGCTTTTAACTTTTTACTCTTATTGTTCAGTCATCATACAAATCCTTTATTAAGCTGCCAAGAACTTAAGAGAGTTTCTCTCCCCAGAGAAGTGCAAAATTATGCTGAAGCTCTGGTACTTAACCAAGACTACATACAAACTAACCTGTTGGTAGCACAAAAATGTAACAGTTGTTTGTTTTTTCCCCAATCTAGAATTGTTCATGCTCCTCATCTACAAGTCACTTTCGATCTGGATTGATTCTAGATCCTGCCCAGTGCTTTTCTTCTAGAAAAACAGGTGCCGGTGCTGAGTACCCTGAGTACCCCCATGCACTGATCCTACCATCCATAAGTGGGTGTGAAATGGAAATGGAAATGATAACTGCCCATCCACAGCATCACTGGGCAGGTGTGGACACACACACGATTGTGTGTGGGCTACATAGAAAAAACAAGTACCATACGTGGTTTCCATGGATTCTGGGGGGAAATGCTGTGTGTATATAGCCCAAATTTGAGGGTCCCTTGAGCTATCCCATAAAGGGATACATTTTTTCAGTATCATGCACAACACCAACACATGTAGGGCGGCAACACTTGTGTGTAAAGTATTTAGGGCTTAGCCACACTTCTGTTTGCCCCATGCCTAGAAAGTATGGGTCCAAGAGGTTTTCCTCTTGTCCCGTGCTTTCTAGGCATGGGTCCAAGCAATTTCCTGTTTACACTGCTCTTTACTACTGAATCAGAGCAAATGACAATCTGCAGAAAACCCAATTGATGTTTGCAATTCAGCAATAAATACCAGTAATATGTTTCCCCTGGGTGGAAAGCAGGGGGACAAGCAGAAGTGTACATGGTTCTCCCCCACAGCAATCCTATGTGTTAGGGTTAGGCTGAGAAGTAGTGACTGGTGCAAAATCACGCAGTGAATATGTGCTGGGAAGTTGCAGCCAAGCAAACCCACAGTGTTTCATACTCCATTGCATATAACCACAAGTACATGCACTGTGAACTCCCTTAACACTGTAACACATAGGTGGGGAAGGAACCTTTGGCTCTTCAGATGTTGTTGGACTACAACTCCCATCAGCCCTAGCTAGCATCTCCAACAAGATCTGGAGGGCCAGTTTACAGTGTTTGCTGCTAGTGTGTATGCAATAACACACTTAGCATATGGAATGCAAATTAGCATTTTAGTAACCAGTTCATCGTCCCATTTGATCCACAATCCAGGTATGACCAGAGCTTCCATTAACACCACTCTCCTCTGAGATGTCTGGTTATTATCAAATTCCTACTATTCAGATGCACATTTACTAATGCACCTCACATGTCCATCCAGTTTATCTATTCTCCTACCATTCATAGATAACAGACAACATTAGATTTAATGGCTCTAACTATTCTTTTAGCTTTTTACAGAATAAAAGCCAGAGACTTCAATAATTAGCTGAGAGGAAACATGAAGTGATTAGACACTGCAGTTGAAAGCTCTCTCATGCAGACAGAAATTAAATAGCTCTATAGATAGCACATACTGCAACGGCACATTGCTGCTCTGTTCACCCTCCCATTTGTCCATAGCTAGTGGGGAAAACACACTCCACCCATCAGGAAGAATTAGCCACACAGAACCTCCAAGAGCAAAAGCACAAATCAAACAAGCTATGTTGCAGGTATCATTGTTGGTATCAAGCAGATAATATGGAGACAAGTCAAACAGGAAGACAGAGGTGGAAGGAAAGGTCATTCAAAACTTGTGAAAAGAGAGTGCTAATGTTGCAATCCTAAACACACAATTTTACAGCTTAAGTGATAAATAGTAAGTATCTGAACTTTTCAACACAGCTATTTAATGCAAAACTACCAGGTCCCCAAAATAAGTTAAATGCACAATATATTTCCCCTTTTAAGGTTAAAGTTGTCACCTAAACTCAACAGCAAAATAAATCCCCCGCTCTCATCTCCACCAGATGCTGCATTGCCTAGAGAAACTAGAAAGCAGCTGTGCCAGTGTTAGAAACTGAGATATGAAAGCTAGGAGCAAAATGGCACCTTAAACCTAGGTTATGAGTGCAACAATGGAATGTCTAGGCATGCTTTTTTATAAGAAAAATACAAAGCTGAAAATGAATGAACAGCTAAAATAATATTGTCAGGGAGCTGCACTCCCCTGCCAGCCAGAGTCTGGGTGGGTACAGGCAGCCCCAGCCACTCCTAGCCAGTGATACATCTTCCAGCGGGTCTTCCTGCACCTCCCCTGGGGAGGAGGAGTTATCCTCAGGCAGCCAGGTGCAGCGAGGGCTCCTGCATGTTGCTCAAGGACCCAGCACCGCCCAGCAGACCCACTCTGAAAGGGAGCTGCCACTTCCATCGCCCGAACTGCGCAGAGGGGTCAAAAGACCAGGAAGGCGGCACTTCACAATGCTGAAATTCTTATGCTGGGGTCGCAGCTGTAGAACGGCACTTCCGGATTCATCTAGCGACTAGGTAGTCATGCTTCTCAGTAGCTCTGCACTGTAAATAGCCTTGCACAATAAAATGGTTAAGAGACAAGACAGACTTTGTCTTTACTTCTGAGCAACCTCTTGAGGATCCTGACAAATATGTTCATTTTTCACATGGTCTAGTCCTTCCCCTGCCCAACCCCCTAATATTCTTAAGAGGGTATTTTCTCCAGTCTTCAGAGAGTAGCTGAAAGTGAGGAGGCAGGAAAAGGTCCTCCTTTCCTTCCACTCTACAGTTTTAATCTAAAATCTTCGGCACAGTACTGCACCCAGAACTCAAACTACTCGCGCTAATGAAATTCCCTGTCGCAAAATGTGCCTAGAACAATGCGAGTTTCGAACACTGAGCTGTGCTTGCCTCCCTTTATGCTGCAGCAGCAATTCAACAATACTTGCTTCTCCCAGGGGAGGATCCAGGCAATAGTCTATTATCCCTGGCCTTGGTCAGAATTGAGGGTTGTGAGTTTTTACAGGACAGGCTTTAATAACTTCATTGCGCCATTATGGCAAAATATTATCTGTCATAAACATTCAGATTTCTCTAACACTGTGCCATGACCTAGCAGCAGCTGAGTGTACATGCCCAGGAGATAATGTGCACAGTCTAAGAATCTTCCTTCTTACCTACCATGCTTCCCTTAAGCCTATTCTCAAATTTAAAAGACCAGTTTGGCAAGGCAAATGAAGATATTAACTGGAGTAATTAGGGAGAAAGCCATAGCAGTTACACTGTTCTAGGGATCATACAAAGAACAGCAACAACAGTTCGCCTCACAGTAAATTCGTAAATGTCTTTTTCCATGTCTGGGCTGGTATGATGCCTGCACTTCATGAAATATAATTTGTATATCTGTGTGCTCTCAGAAATGCAGTGTTCTCTGTTGTCCTGTCAGGAACAGCAATGGCCAGATGCTCTGCTTCTTTACAACAGGCATGGGATACCTTTTTTTCAGCTTAAGGGCCATATTCCTGCATGTACAACTTTATGGGGGACACGTGCCAGTGGTTGGTTGGGCCAGAGCAACTAATGCACCTCTTACCTTTATGTAGTAAGTTAAATTCTCACCATGCAAAACTCAGAGATTAATTTACTCTCTCTCTCTCTCTCTCTCTCTCTCTCTCTCTCTCTCTCTCTCCTCCATTGTGGCAAACAAGAGGCAAATTCTCACAGTTCCAGCACACATTCCAGCCAGGCAAAAGCACTCAGGGATGCTGCAGAGCAGGGCCACTTAGGGATGTGGCCTGGAGAATAGCCCAATGGCCAGAAAGAGCTTCTTGGAGAGCAGCATCCAATGAGAAAACACATCTTAATTGCCTGTCAAATCATGGAAACAGGAAATGTTACATCTACCACATAAATCAACCAGAATAGTCACCTTTCTAGGGACTATCATTCAACTTAAAAGATGGCTCTTGAATTATATCCTATATTTATCACACTTGTATTTTTTTTCTTCAAATAAAAAAAAATCTACTTAGCAGTACTATAGTGGATTCTTCCTTTGCATGCTAGGTGAATAACGGAATGGAAATCAATATGATTTATCAGATGGACTGCTAAAACATGACGACTCTTGGCACAGTTTTTATGCATTTTACAGGAATATCAGTATGACAAAATGACTTGGGAAGCTTTCAGTTGCACTGACCCATTCAATCAGAAGTGGTGCCTCAAAGAACAATATATCAGGTCATACTCTCCAAATGTATTCACCAAATATTACTTTTACAGCTCCATTCTAAGCACGAAGCGATGAGGCACAACGGGAGGGTTTAACTGAAGTAACTTTCCCTATTTTCCCTTATAACTAGCTTCCTATGAACTTTAAAAGACCCCTTCTGTCCAAACTTCTATCCCCATAGGAACCAACCAGATGGCCATGGGTGGCTCACAAGCAGGACATGAGCACAATAGCACTTTCCTACTCAACACTTCCAGCAACTGAAGTTTGGAGGCATGTTGTCTTTGATCCTGCAGGTAGTACATACCCATCTCATCAAGTAGCATTGCTAGCAGCCATGAATTTAAAGCTATCCAAATTGGTGGCCATTACTAGATATTACGGTAGCAAAGTCAATAATTTCACTCAGTGTTGTGAGAAGTATGTCCTTTTGTCTGTCCTGAATCCTCCAGCATTCAGTTTCAGCCCTAAGGGCTTATCAACACTTAACTTTGTTCCACACTTTCTAGGCACATATCCGGCATTCCAGGTCTGTATCTGAGTGTTTTTGTAGCAGTTGTTGTCCCAGTGCATTTCCTTGGAAAACTAGAGTTTTACTTCTGAACCAAAGCAAATAGCAACCCGCTGAAAACATGATTGCAGTTTGCTCTGATTCAGCTGTAAAACATCGGTTTTCCTAGGGAAAACTCTGAGATAGGGTGGTAGGGATACTCAGACCTGGACAGCCTGGACCTGTGCTTAGAAACAACATGCAAAAGGAAGTGTGGATGATCCTTAATCAAGACAAATTCTAATGGATTGTCAACAGAAAAAAACCCTACCAAACCACATAGGAAAGCTTTTATTATCAGGAAGCACTTCATGGAAGAGTCCGTAAAAGACAAAATGCCAACCAATTAAATAGAACCCCTCACTTTCCCCTGAAAAATCCGTATGTTGCTATGCAGTATATTTTGTACACTCATTCCCTTACCTTAACTTTTTAAAATAAACAGACAAAACAACTCCCTCATTAGTGAACATGACCAAAATTCATAGCGGTAGTTGTTTACAAAAGGGGGACACAGGGAGAAGCAGAAAGGAATTAGAGCAATGCCCTTACTTCACAGAGCAATGCCCTTGGTTTTAAACAGAGATGGCACAAAAACTAAATGGTATCCTGTCTTCCTCACACATGAGGCAGAGCCACTGAGACATTCCTAAATTGAGATATTTAGAGACTATTCTGTCAGAGCAAGGATTCTGGAACCCTTTAAAAGTGACACAACAATAACAACAACAACAATAACAACAACACCAAAACAATCCAATAGAAATATTTGTTCAACATCTGCTAAAGATCTGAGGCATTGCACTGCACAGCCAAATTGATACATCCAGGGAACGTTTTGTAACAGGAATCTTGAAGGTCTCTGAAAAAGACAAGATATGAAAACTGCCCAATCTAAACACAAATCAATGGGAAGCTTAGAGAATATTACCTCTTTTTTATTGATCTGCCTGATCTGTCTGGAAATGAGGAGTTTTACTCCCCAATGCCTTTGGGGAGTAAAATAACATCTGAAAAAATCTGAATGTGAAACAACATACTAGCCATTGTAATCAATGTAGAAATGAAATGAAATGAATGAAATAACAGAAGGGAAATGAAACAAATGAGACAATGAATGAAAAGCAAATGCAAAGCGGATTCCAAAAGTGAAATGAAAAATTGGTGAAAAAGCTTTTTTACAGCTGCACATTCCTGTATTCCATCTTTTTATGGTACCTTCTGCTTGCTGCAAGCTTCAGTTTCCAGCTTCAGCCACTGACTTCTTAACACAAATACCATGGTTCTGTTTGGTTACAGCTGCTCTTTTTTGCTCAGCCTTTTTTGCTCAGCCTTAACAGAAACGGGATGTTACTTGTGCAAAATGTAGTATTAAATAATATTGTTCTAAGCCACCTATCTATGTAGAGCTCCTCTGCGTGGAGCACCATTAAGCTGCATGCTGGAGCTTCTCATTTAAGCACTTCCTGGATCTGAACTTACTGCCTACCGAGACTGACCATTGGATTATTCCAGGCAAGAGGAGTATAAATAGGAAGTTTCCTGCTCCATTTCAGCCATGCTGGAGCAACACAGTCTTTCTGAGTCATGAAGTATTCTTGTATCATTGGTTCTTCAATATCATAGGCTCTACCTTGCACCTCAAACTTATCTCCTGGTTTGTCCTGACTTACAGTGTAATCCTAACCATGTCTACTCAAAAGTTTGTCGTATTGGCTTCAAAGAGGTGTTCTTCCAGGAAAGTAGGGTTAGGATTGTTATCTTATTCTTTGTTGCCAATGTTCTGGTTCTCCTCAGAAAGCCACCCATGTCTCAGCCCTCACACCTATGCATACATCTCTGGTCAATAAAATCATATCTTTATTGTTACATTTCTGGTCATTCAACCATTATAATAATATACAGTATATTAATTGTTCCTCTTCCCCCTGCCTGCCATGTGCAAACTTCTGGAACTCATGTTTGCAGCAAGTTGATTATTTCAATAAACATTAACAAAGTAACATACAACCTGGAAATCATGTAAACACTATGAAAAATGCTATATTGTATAGTATACAATTAATGAATGCAACTAAAATTGCAGTAATTCAGATGGGTGATCATGGATAATTTGAGCAATTATAATTTGATCAACTATAATTTGATAGCCAAGGAACTCTTGCATATAAGAAAGTTTTCATCTGGAGTAAGGAAAAAGGAAGATCTTCCTAGGCAGATTTCAGAGATAGATGCAGTCATGGAAAGGGTCCTCTCTTTGTGCCCCATTCAGTAAGAACAAACACAAAGCAAGGCTTTTCATTCCAATCTGAGAGGTAATAGTAGGCATTCTTTATGGATCTCAATAGCTACTCAAGGGCAGAAGCAGAAAAACAAAACAAAAGTCATGTTGACATTAGCTCTATTTCTTAAGGAAAAGGCAAAGAATAAGTTGTCTTTTCCAGTGAAGGCATTGCCTACACTACATCATCATACTGCAGGACAAGAGCTAACACTATCAAATAATATAGCCAGATCACATAAGAAGGAGCATAATTTTACGATCAGCATTTTGCAGTTTACAATCTGTTAAATGTCAGCCTTAAAAAGTTATGACTCACATTGCACCCTAGCTTTCAATGGATGAGAATTGCTTCAGATATGACACAATAATGCTTCCCATTCAACATTCCTATAGTAAAGAACTGATTTCTCAGAAGGTGTAAAAAAGGTGTCAAAGAAATAAAGGACAGAGTATCATTCTCTTCCCTCTACAAAAGCCACATGACTTTGAATGGAAAGATGTTGGAGAGAGAGGCAGAGGCTGAAGCAAGAGAGTGAACAGGATATGGATATGGATAACAATAAGGTGAATAATAGCTGTATCCTTTCTCCCTCCAAAACCACACTATCCAATCCATCAATTCAGCCTAATGCTATAATGCAGGTGTCACTTTAATGATGATCCAAATCCATTGCTTTGATTACTGGGAAGTGGGCACGTTTGATTTTCTGAATTCTTTTTTTAAACTGTTGTAATTCACCTTTAAGGCATTACAGCAAATTTTATCTTGCTAATTGACTTTCCATATGCTAATCATTTTACACCACATTAAGTAATGCACTAATTGGCTTAAATGCTCTCACTTAGTGGGAACAAAATGTGGCACATATAGGAACGTACAGACACATTTGTATAAGCAACAAACCTTTTGTACACGAAAGGTGTTAAACAGGAGTGAGGAGTGCCCATGGCTGTGGGATGTAAAGAACAGTGGGGGAAACTCAAAAAAGTTGCATTAGATGCAATAAGAGATACTTCTTGGACAGTTCTCTACTGCTGGATTCTTTGGGTTCTTTTACTCCAGGGTGCAGGGAAAGTTAGTACCTTAATTAGACATTAGAGGAAATACACTGGGTGTCTAGGAGGAGTAATGATGGTTTTAATTTATACAAGGCAATCATTTTTAGGTTGTGCCTACTATTACATTGGCACCTGGAGATTGCTATAAAATGGAAGAGCCATGCTACAGCATGAACTCTGTGCACAGCCTGACTCTGTACACAGCCTGGTGACAATCAGAAACATGAAGGAAGCTGAGCATTTTCATGGATCTGGTTTCCAGTGGCCCCAAGAGTATCTATATACGGTATATCTAGCAGGTGCTCCCAAAATCAAAATAGTAAGCTACCGTGCACTCTTGACCAAGAACCCATTTCCATATTTTGCATCTTATCCTTCAACACATTTCCCTTTATAAACCCAGGGTATTGCAATAATTGTGAATCTCATCTTTAAATCCTGAACCACAACCCAGATTTCCATATCACCACAGAAAGCAGGCTTTCACGTGTCAGCTAAACACCCTGCATCCAGGAATCAGGGCTGAGCACATAAATCTTAGCACACTGAATCAGGAATTGTGAGTGCATCATCCAACATATGAGCTGTGTACATAGGGTACAGAGCTGTTGATGAACATACAATGCATGAGGTGTCCCTTTCCATCTGACTTCTGATACAAGTGGGACTGTTCGTTCCCATATGGCATGAGGTCACACATAATGTTATGAACAGCAAAATTTGCAGCATGGTGTTGTCCTCAATTATCTCTGGACTAAGACCTGAAATGCATCTTTCTGAACCTGAACAACATTAAATGGAATTACTGTTGTTGCATGGTTTGGGGTAATTCCAAGTATTTCTCTTTGTGCCAAGAGACTTTTAAATTTCTTCCCAACAGAAGATACCATAGGAGTACATAGAACAGCTTGTTATGTCAATTCTAAAGCAGAATAGCTTACCAACTGGGGGATTGAGAATCAGAAGAAACTTTTACTTCCTTTGTAAGTTTATTTGAGTTGAGCCTGCAGCAAAGTTGAGAATTGGAATTTAAACAACCCTGCCTCTCATGTATGAGAAACATACAAATGGGAAGCAAAAAATACTTTGGAAAAGAAATAACATCACACAGCACATAGTTAAATTATGGAACTTACTCCCCCAAGGTGCTATTTCCATATTTTAACATTAGTAGCATGGCAGGACAGATCCTGAAGTTGAGGCTCCAGTACTTTGGCCGCCTCATGAGAAGAGAAGACTCCCTAGAAAAGACCCTGATGTTGGGAAAGATGGAGGGCACAAGGAGAAGGGGACGACAGAGGACGAGATGGTTGGACAGTGTTCTCGAAGCTACTAACATGAGTTTGGCCAAACTGCGAGAGGCAGTGAAGGATAGGCGTGCCTGGCATGCTCTGGTCCATGGGGTCATGAAGAGTCGGACATGACTGAACAACAAAGCATGGCTTGTAACGGTTTCAGATGGCCCGCTTGTCCAGGGCTGGTACCATTGTGGGGAAATCTAACAGCACCCCCAATGGCATCAGAAACCAATTCAGAGAACAGGACACAAAACATTTTCCTTTTGCAGTGTGCCATTTCCATTCTTTAAGGATATCGTATGCTTTAGTGTGCCTTCTTTTCTGTGTAGAAAAGGTGGCAGCCAGAGATGGTGACAGGACTCTCTGATTAAAGGGTTCGGCAACAGAAGCTGTGTGTCAAGGTAAATATAAACTGAAAGAAACAACATCAACAACACCCCCCCCCCAAACCATCTTTAATTCCAGTAGCAGCTTTATTTATGGAGAAAGTGTAAACAGCACTTTCCCCCATTGACATCATAGCATGAGCACAGTGTGTCAATTGATGCTGTGGAAAACTTAAGTCACCTAAACATTAAGGGTTGCTGGCATCAGCAGAAGTAATAGTATCCCAAACAATTACATTGTCTAGGTTCATGTGAGAACAAGCTTCAGTACTGGAACTCAAATGATAAAAAAATGCAAATGTTGGACCCATTTGTGCCTACACATTTAATGCATAACGGAATAAAACATCTACTTTTGGCTTACATAGCACTTTGCACCTTATCTGCTACCATTAAAATGCATTAAATGGCACTAATAACGATGCACAATTGACCCGCATGGTGCTGCAGCATTTTCTAATCATCTCCACTTTCTCTCTAAATATGAAGAACAGTAATTATCAAACTACTACCTTCAGGCCTTCAGGGTATTAAGAACTAGAAACACATTAATTAGTTTCAACTACATGTTTCACAAACCTGGCCGCCAGTGGTTTCTGCAAAATATGTTAGCCCTTATTTAAAATGTATTCGCTACTGTTAGTTCCAGCTGTGAAAGATTAAGAAATGGCAGAAGAGAAAGAAAGGCCTTTGTTCCTGCTGGTTGTTTGCAACTTAACAGGTCAGAAATTGGTTTTACCAGTTCTAGTTAGCTTTGCAAAAAGAAGGTGTGTTGTTGTTTTTTAATCTCCATTATAGCTGTGTTAACACCCTCTCATGAATAAAAGCAGTTTTCACACAGTAATCATGTGTAAGGTATTTCCATGTGGACTGTGGAGCAGGGATGCACTTTTAGACTCACCACTCCAAAAAAAAATAGCAACTTCTTTCTGCAGCAACCACAAAATGTGTGTGGTTCTGTGCATAAAGCCCCCAATGCACAAACTCCTGGTTGTGTGAGGGGCTCTGTGCATTCAGGACTTCCAGTTATGCGGGGCACTTTCTGTTGTAGAGCGCAACTTCTATGGTGCTTGTTGGTGGTCTTTGACTAAGGGGTTGGGCCATTTCTAAAGTCTTTAAAAATTGTTACACACCTTCATGGGCGTAGCCAGGATTTTTGTGGGCAGGCCTTTATGGGGGGGGCAGACCCTCAGTTTGCTATGCCCATGCACACATTTGCTCTGGGTCCTCACCTCCTTGCAAGTGGTGGGGGATACTGTATTGCAACAGATACCATAATAAAGAACTGTCTTGCTTTGACTGGTTCCTGCCTCCACTCATTCTTCTCTGACCAATAATGGACTTAGGAGATACTGGGTCCTTTGTTGAGGAGTTGGGCTGTAAAAGCCAACCCCAAATTTTTCTTATCTCACACCTAATGCAAGGGTGAACATAAGAACACTTGGAGAGAAGGGCACTTGTGAATGTCATCAAACAAACCCTGGCTTCAAATGTTCTGAACTAGAGGAAGTACACGTGAGTTCTAGTCATGCTTTCAGCATATTGCACAAAAAGGAACTTTCCAGGGTGGATAGGAAGATAGACATGCAAGCTCTGGACATGGATGCACTTTGCACATTTATTATCTTGGATGGCAAACTGAAGCTGATGGCCTCCCTCTTTTCAATAGGAATCTGCTTGCTCTTACCCTTAGCAAGCCCCACTCTGCATCTATTCTCCTCCTAAATAATCTTCAGCAATTAGGCAAGTTCCTTTTTAACACTGCAAGGCTTTGGAAGTCTCTCTTTCAGTTTTGTTTTGTTTTTAATGGCATTGTGATGGAAATGAACAATCTTTTCTAGGGGGCTTTTGGATGATTTAGTTTTGCCTTATCTTTCCTTCTGGTTTACAGGCAATGTCTCTGTTTCTATGGATTCTGCTATGATTATTTATTGTATCTGTATGTTCATGTGTGCATGTGCATGTTACACTTTTTCTGGCTGCTCGGTGTGAAATGAACCAGCAGATAAATGAACCAACAGATAAATATTTCAAAATAAACAATTGCTACATGTACAGCAATGTTTCCTACAAGATACAAACAGCACCTTTAAACACAAATTGTGTGCCTTCCCCCAAGTTCTCACATGTATCTGTGGTTAAAGGAACACATCTCAGCCATGTTTTATGGCTTTGCTGCAGCAGGAAACAGCAGTAAGTGTAAAGAGGCTGGGGCAACCCAGTCAGCTGAGTGGGGCAAAAGTAATAATGCCACCAACATAGTGTTGGTCAATTGCTGGCCATTTCTCTTAATGTAAAAGAGAATGTTTACTTCTCGTTGCCTAAGACAACGTATTAGCTGAGTAGCTCCCACGATTGCATACATTCTATTTTGGTTCTAAGTCAGGAGTCTGGAGTCAGGCCAACAGCAAGGCATCTTCTTGCTCTGAAAAACTGTTTTCTAATTTTAGAAATTTACATGCACCGATTCATTTTGAGATTCTGACTCTTGGGTTTTTGAGTTTCTGGTACAAAGAGAGAGGAGTAGCTCTCCATTCCTAGGTTCTGCCCTAAATTGTTTACCACTCAAACTAGCTGCTAGTTAGTGCATTATTACCGGTACTTCCTTTCTGGTAGCAAAGACGGGAGCAGAACTGTTTAATGCACACGATCCAAGAAGTGCATAGAGTTCAAAGGGGCTTCCTTCCCAATCATTGCATCTAGCACACCAGCTTCAAGTGAATATTTTAGACGGAGATATGTTCATGGTCTGGTGTGAGAGATTCAAAGGCAAGTACCGGTAGTCCTACACTGATTTACTCCTGTTTTTAAGATGTACCAAGCTATCAGTTTTCATTCTTTTCCAGAATTATTTCCAGCTTCCTTCATTCTTTGATAGATAGCAACTGTACTACTGTGTTTGTGCATACGCGCACACATATTTTGGCAAAAGATGGATGCTCTCCCCAGATTCTCATGCTACATTTACTGCATGATTGGTTTGTTTATGACTATCTTAAAGCATTTAAGCAGAGTTGGAAATAAAGAGAAACAATGTCTGAATCTGTACGCCTATTAAGCAAACAAATCAGAAATGCACACAATTCAGGAGATATTTCACTGTCGATGGGTTTGAAAATCCTTTAGAAGATAATGTTGAGCTTAGCGGAGTGCAATACAAAAACTCCATTAGTATAATAATAGGTTTGTCTGCTGGCACTGTTTCCCAGATACAGTGCATTAAATGTCATTTAACTGTTCCAATAAATTCAGGCTCATGGGTGCAATTGATAAGCATTTTCTCCCTGTTTAAGAATGGAAGAGGCAAGTGTAATAAGGTGGATCAATACACAATGCAAGGACATAATGAGCAGTTAATGTGTCAGGGACAGAACTAATATGAAAAATCATTATTAACTTAATTGTTTTTGAATTATAATTTAATAAAAAAGGATATTTGGAATTAATAGTTAATTTATTACATACAGTTACATTAGTGTACAGTTAAAATTTCAAGAGAACGATTACCAGAGCTCAGTTTGCAAATGGGAAAAGAGCTCCCAACTAAACCAAAATGAATGTGCTCCAGTGACAGATCTGAACTCATAAACAAAGCTGTTAGCACTGTGTTTTAAAAGGAAAGCTCAATGTTTCCAGTGTTTTTGCAAGTTAGTGTGAAAGACATGAGTGCATTAAGAGGCTCCCGAAAGAATCATAACTTTTGGTTATGGAAGGGTGAGTTTTCAGAGGGATTGATGTTTTCACAACTCAGCTGCCTTCAACTAAACATTTCCAAGTGGAAGGGTTTTTTTTAAGGGCATGATTTAATTTACTTCCTACAGCTTTGGCTAAGCTGCAGCACTCCAGTTAACTGGTACTGTATCTAAGTAAATTAAGTACAGAGTCCCAACATCTACCAGACTGAAACAGACAGTCTCTTTGGCTGTTGAATTGTCTGCATGATAGTAGGCTCTCTGCAAAATTCTTATGGGGTACCATCACTTATCACAATTTTCAAAACTTCTCACTTCTGTGTTAGGGTTGCCTAACACTGCTTCCGGCTGCCGTATTCCAGCTATGTCCAGGAAATTCTGGACATATGGCAACCCTTAATCTTTGCACAGTGTTTCAGACTGCCCAGTGATTCTTGTCCACACTGGAGTTTACTGTATGTTTGCAGCTGTTTACATTCCCATTTCATCTGGATAGTTCCCATGACGTTGCACTCAATATCAGTCTTGATGCTTTCTCTCTGCAAATTCAGATTTACCCCAGTACAGTGCTAATCTAATGAACTGGGGAAAATGGGCTCCTAACCTCTGCACTATAGATAACATACTATTTATTTTGCTATTTGGGGTGGTTGGGTTAATCGTCACTTTCAGCTACACCTCCCTTTCTACACACCCTATTTCCTCAATACTTTCATTTATTTTCTGGCCATTCACACAACTATTTCTGGTGCTTTTGAATATTTACACACACACACACACCTCTTTCAATCCCTCATATTTGTACAAAACCAGAAAGCTGCACAAGAAAACCACATTAAAGGTTTTTACAACAGATATTGCAATATTAAAATAGTGTGTGCTTTTCAATCCCCCCCCCATGCTCTGGTATGCCCTTGAATGGAAAATATTTGTGTGTGTATTTATGTGTGTGTTTCTTTTGAACCCTCAGATTTGCACAAAACCAGAAAACTGCAAAAGTGTATGCTGAGCATTTACAATTGCCCAACTGTGCTTTTGAGCAATTCCTGAACAGGGTGATTTTTTAAACAAATAAAAGTGTGTGTACAGCTATCAGCACACATTGCATGTCAGTACTTAACTGGCATAATAGAACCAACAAATTAGAAGGTTGGGATAAACACAGCAGGGAACGCCTGTTGGCATGAGCAGGAAAGACTGAATTTGCTTTTCATATACAAATTCAAATATGGGTGGGTGTGGACCAATTAGGTCTCATTTGAATGCAGGGGAATGGATTGTCAACTGAATTATGCTCAAATATAGACAAGCTTCTTGAATGAGATCATATACCTCCATCTGGTTTGGCCGGGGGAAGTTAGCAGAAAAAGGCTCATGTTGCCTGTGATACTTTTAACATGGAATGGTGCAAGCAAGTCTCTCCACATTATATGGGGCAAGTCAGTCAGATGGCCAGGGTACAAACATAACAATAACAACAACATCAACAATTCCTTTCTTATTCTTTTACACTGTTATATACAGCTCATTCAGCTTACTCCCACTGAAGCAGGAGTTCTCCTTCGTTTTAATTTTCTCCTTTCTTTTCCATAAACCTCCTGTTCACCTTCACATACAGTATCTGTTCCTTTAATGAGTTCTCACAGTTCAAGGAACCACTCTTTTAAACTCCTGTTAGCTCATTTGAAATTCAGTGCTCCTTTCCCTGTGCAACTGAGCCACTTTCCCCCTTTAAATCTTTCCTGGAAAGTTTCATTCCCTGTTGCTTACAAATGTATTCATTGTATATCATTTTCCAATACAGTGCATGTGAAATAAATTGTATCTTTTTCTGTTTGCAGAAATCTCAAGTAGACATACTCAGCAACATAAGAATTAATAGAAACAAAATGTTTTTGCTGTGTTGCCTTCTGAACCAGAAAATCTACTTCACTGATTTCAGCATAGAGTCTGGCCCTTTCTTCTCTCCCTCCTCCACCCATCTGTTAATAATGTTAACCTTTGAGCAACTACCTTATGTTAAAAGTCCAACAAAGTAAACAACGAGGAGCCAATCTGAGGAAGTGTTTGGAGAGCCATTGCTTGCCAGTCAGTGTTGAAGATAGTATGCACTGAGTTAGGCAAGTCGCTATATTCACTCTGTTCCTATGGACCATCACTTCACTTTAGTGCTGCTGAAGAGGTCAGAGACATTCTTGGCTGCAAGCCCTGGAAGACCTGCTCCTTGTCTTGCAGGCCTTTCCCCCCCAAGAATCAGAGTGGGGCCCTGACTGACTCCAACTACAGAAAATGAGGCTGGTGAACAGACTCTTGGGCTGTGGTAGTGTTTGGAGGGGTTGTTAGCAGTGGGGAGGAAGTTGTTGCTGTTATTGATATTAATTTTTGGTATCTTTATTTTGGATGTTATTATTTATGTTGAAATTATTTTATTTGGTTGTGTACTTTGATATTTTATTCATTGTTTATTGCAACATTTGTTATGTTCATAATTACAAAAAATTTCATGTTGGAAGCTGCCTTCAGAATGGTTTTAACAACGGAAAGGCAGCATACAAATAAAATTATCACCAGGGTATTATATCAAATACTTCAGTCCTGTTCACACAGCAGAACTTCCCCTTCCTTTCTTGCCACCTGCAGCTCCCCTGTGTGCCCTCAAAATCTAATCCAGAGGATAGAAGGACAGCCTGGAGCAGTTGCAGGGGGCGCAAGAGGAGAAATGGAAGGGAATGTCCCACTGCACAAGCAAAAATCCACTTCTGCAGCATTGGATAAAAACCAATGTTCTTTACAGGTAAAACACTACATCAAAAATTCAAGACGAGTCAACAATTAGCAAGTTGTTTTTTTTTTTAGTAAAGACTTGGCCAAAGCCCGCTACACCAAGCCATCATTTCATTCCTCACTAGGAATTACACAACTAATGAGAATGGGAAATTGAAATGAGGTAAGCCTCTGAAATTGACTTCCATGATTGCCACTTTTACCACACTTTGCCTATACTGTATAACAATCATAATGTTACAAATATTATTTAAACAATGGGGCTCTGTTCAACAAAGTGATCCTGTGAGCACTGTTAGGACTTCCACTAGCACGATGGGACCTTTTTTGAGTCTCCAACATCCCCCTCCAATTTGCTCTGGGTGGTTGGGGAAAACCAATGGCATGCAGTGAGAGGGAGAGAAAGTCCAATTTCACAGACCACAGTCATAGTGCTAATGGGATGACTTCACTGGATGCAACCTATAATATTTTTTAACCAGTATATATTGTATACCAACAATACTGTGAAGTCAAACTGCTCCACTTTTATTTTTAAAAAATAGCATAAAAACAATTTAGGGACCAGAACTTTATTCCTTAGGTTACATGTGCTAAATAGGGCTTCCCCATGAAACCCACAGGTTTCCTCCTGACCACATACCCCACACAGCAATTAGCCTTGGCATCAATTTTCAAGCCTAATTGCCATGCAGAGATGTGCTTTTCTGGGGAGTCTGCTACTGTAGCCCAACCCTTTCTATGTGCTCCATGTTGCCCCACACGGCATTTAGCCTTGAAAAACAGGTGTTTAGCATTCTGTAGCCACTGAGCATGCTCAGTCCTCAATGCGCTCTTTCCCACCACCACCATTAACACATTTTATTCCTAAAGATGTTTTGTATTTCTGCAAATCTTAAGCTTTCCCTGAGCCTTGCAATACCTCCCTGTGTGTATGGAGCCATTTTGGCTATATATGGATCCACACTCATAATAAGTTCTCTATGGGTATAGATTTATCCTCTGTGAACATGCCCACTCCATTCTGAAAGCTATTTAAGGTAGTGGCTATTCACAACAAACATGACAGCAAATTTCATAAGTGAATTAAGTGTCCTGTGATGAAATATTTTATTTTGGGTGTCGTGAACAGAGTGCCAATCAACTTTTATTGGGAGAGAATGAATCAACCCACCATAAATGCTGCTGCATCACCCAGTGCATGTTTCCCCCGCTCCCCAGATGTGCAAGGCAGCAAGATGTAGTTGGTTGCCTTGACAGGAATTTGCAATTTTCACTTTGATCTCCATAAGAACCTAGACTTAACAATGAATAAACAATCATGTGTAAAATGCAAGGTTATGTGTATGGTTCTATAAAATTACTACTTTGGGGTTCCTTGACTCATTAACCTACAAATCCTGAAAAACGGCCACAGTTTTAAGGCAATCTTCTTCACAATAAAATAGAATGATCCCTGCTGTGGAAGCTCACCAGGACATTGTAAAATATAGTTAGGCTCTGCTAAAAAAACTAATTTAATTTTTTTTGCTTGGTTCAGATTAAAAATGCATGAACTCTGGGCTAAGCAAGCTAGAAATTAGATCTGCAGGGTGAAAGGCTGTAATTCACGGGTGTTATGATAACTTCTGAAAATTAAAAGGAAAAGATCTGTTTCCCACTAGAAATTGTCAACAATTTTACCGTGCTTCTACAGAGATAACTGGACAGTTTCTCACATTTCATCTTAATTGTCACAGAATTACTCTGATAACTGACTACAGCGGCTTTGAGAAGAAACATTTACTCAACTACTATATTTGAATATATTTACTGAACAGCTAAAACATTTCAGCTGAGGATACCCAATACTGGAACACATCTGCTCAACAGCAATCATTTAATTCTACAAATATTCCTTTTCTAGGACATATTTATTTTCTAGGACACTTCTTACTGTTCTCAAAACAAGTTATTACACTTGCAAAGGTTATCTACAATGATTTTGCCATCGTTTTGAGTCCTTGGAGAAGTTTATGCCTTGACAACTTGAAAGAATGATGTATTTAAGGAACTAGAAAGAAAATCACAATAAACTGATAAATCTGCATTGTAAATACGAAAGACTGGGTAAATTTGACACACTGAGAAGACAGAAGAATTCTTTTTTAATGGTGACTGTAATTGGAAACTGTATAAAGGCTTCTTAGGTTCAGCCTATCAATAAGCTGATTTGCATGTTTGTAAGCTCTAAAAGCAGGGGTGGGAAACTCTGGC
This sequence comes from Lacerta agilis, assembly GCF_009819535.1. Lineage (NCBI taxonomy): Eukaryota > Metazoa > Chordata > Lepidosauria > Squamata > Lacertidae > Lacerta > Lacerta agilis. The sequence continues at coordinate 52,118,037 of NC_046318.1, read as the reverse complement.
CCATGTTCCTTTGTTGGAGCAAGGCATACTCCCAACAGTGCATCAGCTGATGGGTAGGAGGAGCATGTAGGAATGAGTCATGCAGGGAGTTCTGCAAAGCATAGGGCCAACACTGCCCCTTGTGAACCCTACTCAAGGGATTTTAATAGGTGAATGGAACTCTAAGTGCACTCCCAATTCTTCCCTTGCTTGAATTCAAGCACTTTCCATCCTGTATCTTAGACGGACAGCATGGTTTCCTCACTGTTAAAAGTAACACTTGCAAACCTTTGATTGTTTACACATTTTAAAAAATAAAATATACATTAGGGCAGAAGGGGAACTATGAACATCACAATGAATCCATAAGATGCTGTCAGGCTATTGCTCTTCCAAGCATAAACTATTTCCTTTGACAAAAATGAAGGCAAAACAGAAATACAAGCAGAAAACAAACTGGACCTTCTGATCAATAAGCCCAAGAAGCTCAGTGATTTAGACCACAGCACCACCCATGTCACTTATAAGTTGGTATATTGGTATACTCAATAGGTCTTTCTGAAAGACAGCATGAAAAAATACTTTAAGTTTTGGTGTAAGGATAAAGGGGTACGATCAAGTAAGATGATTTTTTTAAAAAAGGAGGGTGTTGACAGACAGATGAGGGGTGCAGATTGCAGAAATCTTGAACTAAGGAGAACAAGGTATAGCACTGGGTACATCAAGATCCAGCAGAAAAGGGTCAGAAAAGTCTCAAACTGATGTCTGAAGTGGAAAAATTATTATTAAAAAAGACTATTAATAAAAATGTGTCCAACTTATTATGATGTATTGCCTTCTGGTGTTTGTATTCCATTTATTGTGGCATTTTACTTAATTATCTTGGTTATTATCATGTTTTTCAAGTGTTCAGTTGGAGCACTTGGAAAGTGAAGTTCATTTTCGGGGTAAACCTATCCCTGATCAGCCCTAATTACTGTCCACTCAAAACAGATCAACTTTCTTTTTATGAAAGCTCAATAACTTTCATTATGTTTGCTAGAGTAGTGGGTAAAATAATAGTTAAGGAAACACTTTGGGTTCTTTTTGCTTTCAAGTTCTTTGATTTACACCAATCAATACTTAACAGCAGCAAAAAATGAGAATAAATGTTCTCATCTTTAGGTAACTGGAAGTGGTGTCTTTCCAAAATAGGAGAAAGGCAGTTTATTAAGGCAAAAGATATCTCTAGCACTGCCAAGTCACTTCAGTAGTACACAGTAGTACACAAATGGCTACACTTCATTTTGCAGAAATTTTATGTGCTGGGGATGAAATTCTTAGAAAAATGCCATACAAATAAGGGTTTGATGTTGGAGGGGAACTGATGTTTGCAAAAGAACTGAAATGCAGAAGTAAGAAACCAAAGCAAAAGCCTTTTCTTTACGTACAAGCCTATCACATGTCACATTAAATAAAAAATAAGCTATGAAAACCACACCAGCTCCTATTAAAAATAATTGGCATAAGCCAGATGACTGTTTTGAAGCACATGTGCAAATACATTTGCTCCTTTATTATACAGATTTGTGGAATCTGAGACATACTCTCTTATGTCTCAGAAAGCACAGCTGCAATTCCTTTTCTGCTAAGTGACCAAGGAATACATTGTATGACAAATTGCAGACTAACTGAATAACCCACACCCAATTCTAGTGCTATATTTAAACAGCTTTAAAATATAGGCCAGAATCCATAGGCTTAAACACACATGCACAGTAATTGCAAATGCATACATGCAGAGCAATTACATATGCATTCTGTATGCTGATTTTCCATTTTAGAACAACCTAATATGTTCCAGATATCCATCTAGCCTTGCTCTAGAATGCAAGGTACTCGGAAGCTTCCTGAACCTGGAGTCCCAGGAGTCAGCCTCCAGTACCCTACAGTATATTCTGGACCATTAAATTGGTTTTTAAAGCAGACCTGGGAGCTGCAAGGGCACCATCCAGTCTGTAGTATCATGCAACCTGAGTCCCCAGTCAACTGACTCCAAAAGTCTTTTTTTATTATTAATTGCACATGCAGAGTGCTGAAAAAGTGCTGGATAAGACAGCTGCAGCACTATCCCTATTGCCCCTGGGCAACCCTGACATGTATCTCAAAGGTGAGGCACGATGGTGCTGGCAACACCTCATCAAAGCAGAAGCCTGACCAAAAACTAAAGAAAAGTTCCTCTCTTCTTTTGGGTGGGTGGCGATTACTGAAGTAATCAAGGTGATAGCTTGCAATAACCTCTAACTGCTTACTTTTTGGCCAACAGGTACAGAAGAAGTGGTCACTAGTCAGCATCAAATAAGCACCACCACCTATAATGCTCTGGGCATTCCACTTAAATTTTGTGGGGGGAGGGGGAAATCAAATTTACTAGAAGAATATGCAGTGACACTCATCTTCTGTCAATGCCTACAGTACCACAAGCAAAAACAGCTTCCCTGCATCACCTTCTATCCAGTAAGATTGCAAGAGGAAGAGACAAGCCTGTGTGAAGGACAACCTCATAGGAAGCCATGGACAGCACCTTGCCCAGCACCCTCTCAAAGCAGGAGCCTGCCCTGAGCCGAGTGCCTCTCTATGCTCCTTCAGATTGTTACTATTAATGTTTGATGTTTTGTTATGTTTTTATGTGTTGGAAGCCACCCAGAGTGGCGGGGGCAACCCAGCCAGATGGGTGGGGTATAAATTATCATCAATCATAATCATCATCATCATCATCATCATGTTTCCTCTTTCCTCCTTAATTCAACACTTTACATTAAATACAGGAAAGTGTAGTTACCAGGAGTAAAACAAACTAGCATGATAAACCATGGTTTGAAGTTGTTCAGGTCTTGGTTACCATAGTTTCCTGGATCAGATGTAATGGGAAACTATGGTCAATTAACACAACAAAAACTGAATCCCAGAATACTGAGAAGAGAATGGGCATTACAAATACAGATTGTGCAATCACATGGGTTTTGCAAGCTGAAAACTCAGATATATACATACAAACCAGAACATACCCATGCAGTTATCCGAATTTTCCTGACAACTTGCTATTCAGCAGCTCCATCATTGAACAGCTTTGTAAAACTATCCCAAAAAAATGCAGCACCAACATGATTTTTGCGGAACAACAACAAGTCAAACTAAAAGGCAAAAGTAAAACTAATCTGATTAGATCACTAGAGACAGTGCAAACTGAGTGAAGATTTATTAAGGAGGTAGGCTCGTTCACACCAGGTCATAATTGTTAGCCTAGTCAGCTTAATAGACATTGATGGGTACATCCCAGTTATATGAGGAAGAAATGTCAGCCATTAATACATCCTAGGCTCCAGCTCTGACATCAGCACCAAACATGGCCTTAAGAAAATCACTTCTCTCATCTATAAAAGGAGCACAGTTATGATGCTTACTTGCCTGATAGAGAGATGGGAGGATTAATTCATTAATATTTATAATGCAGTGAAGTATAAGCTGCATAAACACAAACCATACCAATCAGACATCTTAAGTAGATGGCCTTTTCAATTATCTTAATACAAATGTGCTATATGAGGAAGCTGAGCAGTCCATGGTCCCTTCATTATCAATCATCTGCATGCAAATGGAAACTTAGTGCAATTTTCTACAGGACTTTCAACTCTTAAGTCGTGTTAAGCAAGAGAGTTAACAATGCAATCCATCAAGCACAACCTCCATTCATTCAAGAGGAGGTAGCGGTGTCAGTTTGCTGCAACAAAAACACAAAGGAGTCCTGCAGTACCTTAAAGACTAAAAGAGTTATTGCATCATAAACTTTCATGGACTAGAATCCACTTGATCAGATGCATGAAGTGTTATACTCAGCTGGCAGATATATATTATATAGCAAGACTGTAAACAGTGAGGCCAAAACACTTTGAAACGCAAGAGGCACAGTCCATGACATTACGATTCAAAGCTCAAATACAGGCAAGATAAACATAGTAAAAATTAAAAGTTGCAACAATTAGCACTAACATTACCTTTCTACCTTCAGGAAGCTAAGATAAAACCTGTATGTAGTGGGGAATAGGAGCAGCATGCATGAGCTTCATCCAAGTCTCAGCATTACCAGGCAATTCTCTCTACTGCACCTTGAAAAAATTTAAGGCACAAGCCACTAGAATGCCTTCACATATACAGTGCAAGAGGACTTCTGTTGGGTAGTTTCCTTAGGCAACATAAATAAGAGATGCAGAATCGTATTTGCATTGGAAAGCTGCTTCCTTTTTGTTTCTCAACATTATTGTTTCATTTCTTCTATTGTTTTCTCTTTCCCCCTCCCTTTCACCCACCTCAAATGCAGCCTGTACATTTTCTATTTCCATTCAAGCATTGATAATTACTTCCCAATGTGCTGTAACAAATGGCAACCATGATCTAGCCATTAAAATCTGTAATTGGAGTATTTCTGCGACATAGCAATTGCATGGTTTGCATTTATTTCCTGCCTGCATTTAATTAGATTGTTATCTGTCAATATGTACTAATATTTCATGTGCTATGTTTTAAAACGATCCATGCTGGTGTGTGAAGGATAACATATGCCACTTAAGTGGAAAGACACTGACAAGTGTGGAGGGGGTGGGCAGCTGCAAGTTATAAACCTGGGCAAGTAGGGGTTGGAGGGGAGATCAGATGTTCTAGTGTACAATTAGAAACTCATCCATGGTAATTTTGATATAACTCACTTATTTGATGACATAGAAAGACAACAAAGTTACAGAACCCTGCTTCTAATCTGCTTTCTTTCTCCACCAACCATTTCCTGATCTTATCTTTTTTATTTACAGTACTTAAAATATTGAAAAGCTTTCCAAACTTTTCATGTTGGTGACACACTTTTTAGACATGCATCATTTCTCAATACTGTAGTACTTCAGTTCCACATCATTTTGCGACACAGTATTTCAGTTTTACTAGCAAAACAGAGGCTAAACTAACCACTTTCCAGCCACAGAAGGAGCGCAGGGAGCGTTCACACAACACAGAGTTTGGAAAGCTCTGCTCTCAAACCACCATATACTGCCAGGCATTTTCAGTCCCCACACTATCTCAGTTTAATACAGGTGAATAGCAACCTCTACAAGCTGTGTGCCTATGTGTGGTGGTATCTCAATTATTCTTTGTACAGTGCCATCAATGAAGGAGCAGGGGACAAGAACATTCCCAAGCAAATCTGCCATTAACAGCTAGAAGTGATACTAGTTTTATAGAGCTACAATATAGTTGCTATAGCTCCTAGCTGTGAAAGGCAGATTTCCTTAGGAATATTCATACTTCCTGCTGAAAAGTTTAAGTGTGTCACTAATACAGCACCTGGTGCTCTTGCAGGAATCATTAAATAATGATTCTGGACAAATGTAGGCTTCTGATTTCCTGAAAAAGAATGTTAACACTAATATAAAGTTATGTCTGAGATTTTGATTGGATTAGAGAACATTAAACTGCACTTCTCACAGTTTCTTTATAATGAAGCTTCCTAACAAAACTACAGTGTTAGCTGCCTACACCTACTTCCAATATATATCTTTCATCTACTTCAGTAGTCTATGAGACAAGACCAAATAAGAACAGTAAAATCAGCATAATATGAGCAATAGGAAGATCTAGGAGCCTAAAGAGCTCTGTCACAGACTTGCCCAGTTTTAATTTTTTTTCCAACAGAAAGATCTGAAGCTGAGCTGAAACAGCTATTGACATTTCAGCTCTGTTAATTTTTTGAAAGATGACTGAGCCCTAAAGATTTTTAGATGCCCTACAAAAAGCTTCTAAAATAATTGTAGGCTAGGCTGGATGGCAGAGCAACACCAAGGCGGCAATTCATAAGTCCTGCTCCCTCACCACAATGTTGTCAGTGACAGATAACGTTCTAACGCTAAAAGACTGGCACATATACATATATGGCACATCTTTATTAAAAGCAATCAAAGGTGTCTCTTTTTGACTTCTTAGACATTTTTGGGGAATGCTGGCCATTTAAAGATGAGAAAGTAAGGAGGGCCCTAGTGGGTCTTCCCAAAAAGGCCCACTTGTATTAGCATTCTGTTCTCACCAAATGCCTATGCAAAGCCCACAAGCAGAAGATGAGCACAATCACACTCTCCTCAAATGTGATCCTCACCAACTGGTAATCAGGGACACTGTTTTCGATACTGAACACTAGTAGATTTTGATTGCCTTGTCTTCCATGAATATTCCCTCCTGCCTGATGGCTAAATTGATTTGACTAGACTAATTGATCAAAATGTATTTTGTTGTGACCAATCAACTAGGAATCCTTTTTAATACATGTATGTTTAAAGCTGCAAGTGGAAGGAATCCTCTTAAAATAGCATTTCCTCTTTTGTCATGTGCATTAGAGAATGCCTTTTCTTTGGCACCTGCTATGACCCAGGTACATAGATAGGCTGCCCCCCCCCCAAAATACTGTTGTATTAAGAGTTTTAAATAAATTCAATAGAGACAAATGCAAAGTTCATCATTTAGCAGTAAAATGGGGAATCAAATGCACAGGTATAGCATGGGGGATACCTAGCTTGGCAGAAGTGCATGTAAAATAAGGATGTTGAAATTGCAGTTGGCACAATCACAACATGATCAGCAGTTTGCTGTTACTGCAATGAAGCCTACTATGAACATAATAAATCCATTAGTCTTTAAGGTTCCATGAAACTCTTGGGACAGGCAGATGAAAAAGTAAAGCAGAGTGGGTGCTATCTGCACGTTGATGGCATTTCAGCCCCAAGCCTCTGAATGACTTCTCCCAGCAGGTTCACTGTAGATGTTAAAAAGCATGGGCTTACTACCGATTAATGGTTCTTACTTGCTTGTGTTACCATTAGGCATGCAGAGTGCAACAAATCTGACAGGTGAACACAGAAATTATCCTTTTTTGCAAAGGTAAGTTTACAGCAGTTAAGGTATAAGCCTTTTCTGATTACAAGGCCGGATAGGATCAAAATCTGGGACACTTCTAGGAAAATCAATAGCAAGCTTGCTTTGTGTACATTCAAGATGATTTTGTATCCCAGGCATAAAAATATATAGCAGCAATAGGCAGCAGGAGTCTTCCAACAGCAGAGGGGATTAAAAGAAGTATGAATAATGAGAACATACTTTTAGCCAGGCAAAATTGCTCATATGTTAATAATAGATGACCCAAGATACGCAGCATGGTGTCAATATCTGTGAAACATTACAAAGTGAAACCCTCATAGTAGTGAAATGCTAGATAGTAGTGCTGGCAGGCTTGGTATGTTTGAAAGAAATCTTCCCCAGAGGATGATCCCAGTGTGTATGCTCAACTGCAACATTTTTAGATTAGAAAAAACACAGTTCCTCCCCCACATCCAGCCTCCTGATGGTTCAATGACTTCATCTAATGGTCCTACCTAATAGTGCCTGCACTTGCACAACCTATTCAGTGGCATGGTTACAGTAGTTAAGTGCCGTCTGAAAAGTACTAAACATTCCCATTTTCCATTGTTTCAAGTGAAGAGCTGCAAATGGAAGTTCTTTGAAGAATTAGGCTATAAGCCTCTCTGTTTCAGGCTCTTTATATAACCATGGGATATTATTTCGTGGGGTGGGGGACGCCTTAGACACTGGGAATAATGTGTGGCTATTTATGAAAGAAAACAGAATTGCACTTGCAAACGGGCTGCTCCAGGTCTATCTGCATTCCTGGGGTTCAGTTCACTGTTTCAAAAAGCACTACTAGTCCAGCTGACCCACTCAACCTTCAGATTAGGACTTTGTCCAGTAAACCTATAATGTATTGTAATTATTAATAATAATAATAATAATAATAATAATACCCCACCCATCTGGTCTGAGTTTCCCCAGTCGCTCTGAGCGACTTCCAACAAAATATTAAAAATACAATAAAACATCAGTCATTAAAAACTTCCCTAAACAGGGCTGCCTTCAGATGTCTTCTAAACGTCAGATAGTTGTTTATTTCCTTGACATCTGATGGGAGGGTGTTCCACAGAGTGGGCGCCAGTACCAAGAAGGCCCTCTGCCTGGTTCCCTGTAAACTGCCCTGTGGGCATCATCATCAGAAGAAGAAGAACAAGAGTTTGGCTTTGATATCCCGCTTTATCACTACCTGAAGGAGTCTCAAAGCGGCTAACATTCTCCTTTCCCTTCCTCCCCCACAACAAACACTCTGTGAGTTGAGTGAGGCTGAGAGACTTCAAAGAAGTGTGACTTGCCCAAGGTCACCCAGCAGCTGCATGTGGAGGAGCGGAGTTGTGAACCTGGTTCCCCAGATTATGAGTCTACCACTCTTAACCACTACACCACACTGGCTCCCACCACACTGAAGGGTGGTATATAAATTTAATAAATAAACAAACAAAAAATGAGTCCTCCTAATACATTCATTTTTTGAAAACCAAAAGAAGGCAAGAAACAACACTGTGGGTGAAAATGCCACAAAAGGCACATGAAGAGATATCATTACCACTAACCAGATTCTGCAAAAAAGTAGGGTCCAGCTTACAGAACACTCCTAAATGTGTCTACTCAGAAGTCCTAGTTTCAATGGGGCTTTATCCCAGGTCAATGGATATAAGCAGGGCTGGGGAAACTGACTTTCGTACAGCTGCAACCTACCTTGACCACTGGCCATTCCTGCTGGGGCCACTGGAAGTTGGAGTCCCACATCTGGAGGCCCACAGATTCCCTATTTCTAGGATAAGGGAAATTATCACACACTAGTTCTGATTGGCATGTTACCCCATATGTATTGATTTCAGTAAGTTCAAACTGAGTTTTGCAAATAAAGGGGACTGCCTTGATTTATAGTGTATTAGCTCAGTTAGTTTCCTGCACTTTAGGGGGGTTGGAAAAGATCAGGAGTCAGCAACCTTTTTCAGCCATGGGCCGGTCCACTGTCCCTCAGACCATGTGGAGGGCCGGACTACATTTTGAAAAAAAAAATGAACGAATTCCTATGCCCCACAAATAACCCAGAGATGCATTTTAAATAAAAGCACACATTCTACTCATGTAAAAACACGCTGATTCCCAGACCGTCTGCGGGCCAGACTGAGAAGACAATTGGGCTGCATCCTGCCCATGGGCCTTAGGTTGCCTACCCCTGGAATAGATGATTCTCGTAGTCTCTTCCAACTCTACAATTCTGTGTTTCTGTGGAAAAATAGTCCTTAAAATCAGCTAGTTGATGGGAATCACATGTTTGACACAGTTAAAATAACCCATGCATGTTGGTAACTACTTAATTCCAGGCAAAAAATTTAAAAAGGAAGCTTTTTCACATTCACTGTATAGTACATGATGCAGCGTGACTTTAGCAATATGAACTAATAGTCTCCTCCTCCAAGACTGTTCTGGGTATGTTGAATGTTTGGGTTGGAAAATACTATAAATTTCTCAGATGTTAACTCCAGCATCTAATTTATGATTTGACTTGTTTTATTATTCCTAACTGGGGTCATTGCATTCAGCAAATGGCTATTTTCTATGCATTTTCTGTTGATAAACAGCAGAACTGAGATACATGCAATAAATCTTAACTATAGTTCCATATCTGAGAAAATAGTAATGCATAATATGAGTGACAATGTTAGCAATTCTATCTTTAAAATGAGAATGAGCAACATAATGTCAGAGGAAGAGCTGTACCCAAAGTATATACTCAAGGTGTTGAAGCTCCTTGCGGCAGTGGGGGGGGGGGGGGTAGAGGGTAGGTTCACAGAAACTGCCATAAGGCACAAATTCCTAGCAAGATCATAAGGATATAACTGAGTGCAAGCAGCCAAGAAAGCAAATAAAAGATCACACTAAAAACTGTGATATTGCCTCTAGCATTGCTCCGGCATAGGGAATTGCAATTTGTGGACAGAGAAACAGAATATAATTCTAAATTTTCTGGTAGGTACCTCCTCAAGAAAAGAACGCTTTAAATAATTTTGATATAATCAGATTCACAATTTCATCGAAGGGCTTGCTCGCATGCACATTTAATGGAATAAAGAATAAATGTCTCAAGAATAATCACTTTCCATTTTTTTGGACAGAAATGCTTTGACTCTTCTTTGGGCAGAACTGCAAATTCTAAGAAATATGGAGCTGCTGCTGAAAACAGCAGCTCTAAGCTGCCCGCTGCCCTTCTGTCATGAACAACAGCTTACCCTGGCAACACCAAGACATGACATTTCACCCACTTCACAGGAGGAAGGCAGGGAATGGACAATCTACCATCAACTGACCTAGAACTTCCAACATCACTTATGTGAGCTGATTACCAACCCCATGTACCGCAATTTTGTGTGTGTGTAATATTTATTAGCCACTTTTTTCAGAAAGGTGAACTCAAAGCAGCTTACAAGCACAGACATTGAAAATAAGTATAACAAGAGTGGCCTCAATCCAGCTAAAAATAGTCATGAGATTGAACACTGCAATCCTATATACACCTACCCAGGAACAAGCCCCACTAAAGTCAGCAGGACTTACTTCAGAGTATACATGCATAGGGCTAGTTGAAGCTACCTTGTTTCCACTTGAACTTAATCAAAGTTTAGCAGAATTAGGGCAAAGGGGTGGGGGGTGGGGTTTCCCCCAAAAGGAAATGGTTTAGTCAGATGATAGTTATTGTTTTCAAATCAGACATTATAATATATCTGAATGGAGGCAAAATACTTTTTTTTTTAACCCAGATTTTGTTTCTAGGTTCCCAAGACAGTGAAGTCAAACATCTTCAATTAACTCTCCTTACATTTCCTCGAAGCCCTTTGCATTTTTAAAAAATGTAATTATTTAAATTTTTGTTACAGGGGAGCATAGTCATATCTCCTAGATATTCACAGCTGTGTCTGAATTTATGAATATAAATAATACATTTAATGTACACTGTAAAGAAAGATTACCTCAATGGAGTGAATTATTAAGTGGCAAAATTATTTGAAAAAGAAGCAAGGAGAGGTTACTTTTGTAAATGCAGCACTGCAATATACCGGTATATACTTTTCTGCAACTTAGATGTAAATTAACAAGAATATGATCTAGTTCTTACATACAACGCAGGAGTAATTCCTATTTCTCAACTGAGCTTTTTTAGACTGTGACAAAGGTGCCATCTTCTGAAGCACATTGAGGGGGCCCAACCATGCCTGGCTCCAACAATGGAGGAGCCTGCCCCCCTCAAAAAACAACAACGCTGAGGGGGTCTACAGTCCCTTCAACCCCCACCTTTGGTAGGTGGATCTCATGAGTAAAAGCTCCTCCATACAATAAGTCCTGTAATCTAGAAGTCAAGAAGAAAGCTCTTCTCCCTGGTATCTTGCTTTCCATGTAGATGCTTCTGTGTATCTATTTCTTTAGTGTGAAGAACATTAAGTCACACAAATTCCCACCTGCAGTCTAAAGCTTCTCAATCGGAATACAGGTTGGTCTCCTTCTCTGCTGGGAGTAAAAAAGGTAAAGGTAAAGGGACCCCTGACCATTAGGTCCAGTCGTGTCCGATTCTGGGGTTGCGGCTCTCATCTCACGTTACTGGCCGAGGAAGCCATCGTACAGCTTCCGGGTCATGTGGCCAGAATGACAAAGCCGCTTCTGGAAAACCAGAGCAGGGCACGGAAACGTCGTTTACCTTCCCACCAGAGCGGTACCTATTTATCTAGTTGCACTTTAATGTGCTTTTGAACTGCTAGGTTGGTAGGAGCTGGGACCAAGCAACGGGAGTTCACCCCGTCGCAGGGATTCGAACCGCCGACCTTCTGATCAGCAAGCCCTAGGCTCTGTGGTTTAACCCACAGTGCCACCCGCATCACTGCTGGGAGTACAAGCCTGAAATTTGAATCAATTCTCCAGATAACCTCCACTAGACACCCATTTGCACTTGAAGACACCCTGGTCCAAAGGGGTGTTTCCCACAGCAATTTACAACACAGAAAGTTGACTATAGCAATTTACTCTGCACAACACACCAGGAGCCATCTCTGGATATATACAAGCCTGAAATCATGACAGCAATGTAAAGTCAAAATTAACTCATCCACTGATGCAGCCAGAGTGACAAAGCAGCAATTTCCATCATTTTTAAGCTATTGCAATTGAAGAAATTTCTGTCATATATATGGATGTGTCTGTTCAGAGGTTACATTTGCCACATTCCTGGAACAGTCGGAATACCTCAAGTGGGCCCAATTTTAACTGACAGCATAACTCTATGCATGTCTACTTAGAAGTAGTCCCATTGTGTGCATAGGTCCGCTATGTGTCTGAACCATATGCGGGGGGGGGGGACGGACGGACACAGATGAGGATTTTTACCGTAACTCCAGTTTGAAGGGAAAGAGGATGGCTACTAGCCGAATCTTAGCAAAGGATGGGTACTCAGGCAGATTTGCTTTTGCTTTCTACCCTACAAAGGTAAAGGAGCCTTGGTGTTAAAACATTTATCCAAATAACACTTTGTAATTATGTTAAGAGAAATGTTGCCTTCAAGAGTTATTTGAACTGAGCTTTATTTGACAAGGAAAACATGCTTGATTCACAAGTGCCTACTTTTTGTAGGTTGTCATCAACATTTTTCTTTTTCGGTGCATTTGCATGTAATGAACTGGACTCTTCAGATAGAAAAGAGAGAAAGAGCAAAAAGATACAACCCTGCACTGAGCAAATGCAGGGGAAATCATACCCAGCTGTTGTATGTACCAAATAATTAGTTGAGAGCCAAAGAAGGTGCTAGGTCAGAGGCAGACAACCATTCTGGCTCAAGGCCTGTGGTGGGCTCATGTGCTTGCACACAATAGAGGGCAATCCCTTTGCGCACACACCCCTTCCCGGATGACTGGCACTGACAATCAAGATCTCCACAGCCCACCAAGCAGCTGCATGGTGGGCTAAAGGGAGCGAAACTGTGATTAGAAGACACAAGAGAGAGAGAGAGAGAGAGAGAGAGAGAGAGAGAGAGAGAGAGTCGCTCTTGTGTGCCTCACTTCCCTTGGGAGCTGCACTGCCTTCAGCCCAGGAAACAGATGCTTTGGCAGACTGGGGTGGGGAGCAGGTGGCAACGTGAAATTGGGCAATGCAGATACAGCCTTTTTGGGACACATGAAGCTGACATGTGCTAGGAATTCTAGTATTAACTATACATTATACTCTATAACTTACAAATGGCCCAAGACAGTAGTACTGTGCTCCTTAGGCGTGACTGAGATTTGCCACTTCACCTCCAATTCTTGATTTCTGATCTGCCCTCTTCCAAATCACACAAATGGATGTTGACATTTGGGTTGATATGAAAACAACTGCTGCGGTTGGTTTTTTACATTCTGTTACACAAACATCTAGATTAATATTGTCTTTGAAGTAGCAAAGTGACTTTTAAAATTATGCCCTAAAAGACTGTGACAGTTCTCACTTGTACCTATACACAGTCTCAAAAACCACTACACAGTTGGAGAAATGAAGGTTTAGAGCAGCTGATCTCAATTCCTATCCCTACTTGAAAATTGTTGGGGGTCTTGACAGACCGCTTAATAAACTTCTTTTTATTCAGCACCAACACTTACATTTAAAAAGTGCAATATTATGAAAACTGTCAGTCCTATCCCAGTCTACTGAGAAAGGCCTCTTCAAATGGTAATTTTTAATGAGAAAAATATTAGACTGTGCCAGCATTGTATTATGAAAGTCACAGGTCCTAGTTCGAGGTTCTTGTTAGCCTGTTTGATAAATCCAGTCCTGTCAAAAGAGCCTTGATCTTCATTGTCAGTAAACATTAAAGTAATACAGGGCCAAGTACACATATTATTAACATCTCTGCAACTTTCCTGCAGACCAGTAGTCTCTGTGGACCATGATTTGAGGAGCTCTGGTTTAGAGAATTTACCACTCCATTTGCATTCACTTCCAACAGCTTAGATACACTTTCCACCCACATATGCCTATAATGTGAAGATAATAGATATGAAAGCAGCAAGGAAACAATTTTACTACTACATGTGAATGGAGACACTGTTTTCCCATTCTCAGCATAACTTAAAAGGAAAATTATAGAGTAGGGGCTTGTTAAAATCAAAAGGAGAGAGATGTAGAACTGGAGCAACAGATACAGGTGGGTAGCCGTGTTGGTCTGCCATAGTCAAAACAAAATCGAAAATTCTTTCTAGTAGCACCTTAGAGACCAACTGAGTTTGTTCCTGGTATGAGCTTTCGTGTGCATGCACACTTCTTCAGATAGGAGCAACAGAATCATGCTGAAATAAAGTTGGTTATCACATTAGAAATTATATTCTTCTTGTCCTTACATTGAAAACTGAATACTTATCTGTAGCTTAGTATGATGCAGTCTAAGTACAGAGTTTAGGAGGGCAATTGTACTACTTAAAACTGGTTTGAAGGGATTTCCATTCCAGAAAATAGAAAAGCCTAAACATGTGTATATCATTTTTTGAAATAGACATTACCCATGGAGCTGTGAGTTGTGCACAGCCATATGGCACACTTGCCCAATACACATTTGGAAATTTCGTGTTTACAAAGAATGGCAAACTGCCTGAATGCTCAGGTGATGTCTACATATTTTTGTTTCTAATAGTCACATAAAACTGTGGACTTTTTATATAGAATCTTCTTCATCTACATTGTCGATGATTTTGTTGCGTTGGAAGGGATTCCGAGGGTCATCTAGTCCAACCCCCTGGTGAACAGGCATTCTGTTGTAGCAACTGTAACCAAGGCTTAAGGTGCCATTTGTCCCCTAGCTTGTGCATCTGGGTTTCTAACACTGCTGTACAATTCCATTTTATGACAACATCCAGGGCATCTCAGATGTCAGCTACAGTTATGCCATACTCTCCTATTGCCTCTCTTGAAACAGCTCCAGCCACCACTGAAGAATTAATACTTATCAGAGATAAACACACCACCTAGTACAAGTACAACCAACAGGAGCCATTTAGGGAAAGCACAGTTATCACCAATCAATTTCTGTAACAGGTAGGTAGCCATGTTGGTCTGCCATAGTCAAAACAAAATAAAAAATAAAATAAAATAAATCCTTCCAGTAGCACCTTAGAGACCAACTAAGTTTGTTCTTGGTATGAGCTTTTGTGTGTATGCACACTTCTTCAGATACACTGTATCTGAAGTTTCTGTAGTTTATCTGTATATTTTTATACTGTTTAATATGATATATATATATATATATATATATATATATATATATATACACACACACAAGCAGTTACACAGAATCAATACAAAACAATATTCAATAGAACTTCTTAAAAATTAGATCAAAACATATCATGTGATTATTCCACAAGGACATTATGCTGTGCCACAACAGAAACTCACGAAACACTCTGCTTTTGTTTCCTTAACCCTGCCTATTTATTCCAGAGTAAACATTTGAACCTTGTTAGCCCCTGCCTATTATCAAGAGGAAAACCGTACTATGTGCACAAGCTATCAAGTTGATAGAACTGAAACAATGTTCTGCAACAGGGATGGGAAAACCTGTAGCCCTCCAGATGTTGCTGGACTCCAACTCCCATCCAGCCCAACCAGCATTGTCATAGGTTGAACCACAAGATAGCCACAATTGTTCCACAACAACTAAACTAAATAAACCGTGGAAGGAGCCATGCTCTTTTAGGCTGCAATTCTACCAACTGACATGGGAGTAAGCCCCATTAGGGACATAGGAAGCTGCCTTACATGGAGCCAGAGCATTGGGTCCATTAAGCTTTGTACTGTCCGCATTAACACTGTCTTCAGGGTTTTAAGCAAGGTTCTCTCCCACCTCTATCTGCTCGAGGGATGGAGCTTGGGACCTCCTGCATGCAGAGCAGATGCTCTACCACTGAGCTGTAGTCCCTTTCCATCTCAATGGGTCTGAGTTCAGAGTCAAATCTTCCAACAGCTATTTGCAATGGAATAGTTATATATTAGACTCAACAAGGAACAGAAACCCAACAAGTAGAAATGAAGTTATATGCCACAAAGGCGCTCGCACACACAGTCAGGGCAAACCAAAGGGTGAGACTGTATGCACCATACATCACAAACCAGGCCATTTGCTATGCCGCCACAGTGGACCTAGAGCAAAATATTCATCTCAGTGGTGCTACCAACCGAATACACAGAAAACTCTCTTCATTTTATTTCGTTTGAAAGAAACAAAGCAGTGCCTCTTGATAACATGAAAACCAAGTGCCAAACCCAAACAAAAGCAGCCCTTTGACAACAGCCTTTAACTGATGCTACAAATTGCAACTTCAGAAGGGGGAGGAACATGTCTCAGCTGTGAGCAGAGGTAAGATTTCATCTTTGAGCCACAAAGCCATCAAAAGGCATGCAGTACCCCCCCCCTCAGGTGCTTCCGGAACACCTTGACTTCACATTGATCATGAAGTGGTTTTAATACCCAGTTGTCAAGTTGATACAATGGGAATAAACAAGGTTTCCATAGAACTGTGCAACATTTAAATATCTGATTTAAGCACTCTGCAGGGGAGACAGGAAATCTCTTTCTCATGCCAGACAGACACTTCAAACTGCCTTGAAATGAAGCCAGAATGAGAATCCACCTTCAAAGTGCAGGAACAGGAAAACGGTACACAAGAGACAAAAAAGGGGTGGGTGGGTGGGGAATTAGACAGCATTACCTGGAGTCCTCCTTTACAATGGGAAATCACCATCATCCAATGAACATAAAAAGGGGGAGGGGGGACCTAGCATACTTCTTAGCAAACACAATTTACTACTTGCAAATATATACACACTGCTGTCTAACTCTAAGCGCAATGAGCACCAGAACTGGCATTGCTTTTGATCTTAAGGGCAACACGCAGTGGCTTTTCTGGAAATCGTTATTCCCTAGGCGAAGGAAAAGGTTTATGATCCACGCGGCATGAAAAGGCCCTCGGTCCTCACATCTCTTGCCGACGGCGGAGGGAGGCCGTGGCAGCTGCTAAAGAGACGTGTGGCTCCAGGGAGCGATCCTGCGAGGCAACTCGGACACGCACGAAAGAATCAAGCGAGTCCGCCAAGCGCGTGAGAGCGCCGGGCGCCGCGTCTCCCTCTCTCGGCAGCTGTAATTGACCTTCTGGGAAACGGTTCGCGCCGCTGGACGGACTTCACAGCGCCCTGGCCAGAGCGAGGCCAGCAGGAGGAGGGGCTGGGAAGGGAGCTGCCACACACACACCTGGGACAGCTGCGAGGCTGGGCTTGCCAGCCTCACGGGGTCAGTTGCAGGAGAGTTGACGCTGCTTGCGGAGCGCGAGGCAGATCAGCTCTCCGGCTGCAGCTTGCAGGGGGATACGTCTCATCTGGGCTGCAGGGCGGGCGGAATTCAAGGGGAAATCAATACTAGACCTGGGTGGGTGGGTGGGAAGAGAGAATAGTGGAGCGAGAGGGTCACCATCGCCTCCGCGAGCCTGCCGAGCCCTTCGCCAAAGGGCAGCTACTCACCAGCTGCAGCGTGCAGAGGAAGATCAGCGTGCAGCGCCCCGAGCAGCAGCCCATGGTGGAAAGCAAGTGGACGAGACGCCGGACGGCAGCGCCGCTCCCGCCGTCTACGGCCTCGCTCGAGCGGCCCCTCGCTCTCACCGCATCCGGACGGAGCCCCTCGCCGCCCTCGCCTCGTGCGCCGGCCAAATCCCTTTGTTCGCGCCTCACAGTAGGAGGGGGAGGAGGAAGAAGAAGAAGAACGCGAGGAATAGGCGGCGGTCGTCCCCTCCGTCTCAGCCCCGGCGATGTTGTTCAGGAGGGCAGCCTGGCCGCCGCCGAGCGAAGCATCCGGCGCTGGCGAAAGCTGAGGGGAGGTGGGCGTGGGGCTGCTGCCGGGGCCGGCGACGCGCGCGCGCCTCTGGAAAGCCAGCCTATGAATGGGACTTCTGAACTGAGACGCCGGCGGCGGGGGTGGGAGTCGGAATTGTCAATGGTTCCGCGGGTGAAGAAGCGGCAATGGCTGGCAGCAGGTGCCCAGTGAGCGAGGGGAGCAAAGGGCGGGTTTGTGGCGCCTGGGCGGGCAAATGGCGAGGGGCGCTCGCTCGCCTCCTCCAGGGGGGCTATTGTCGAGCGAGGGGCGAGGAGACGGTCCGCTCGAGGCGGGGCTTCTTCGGTTTAGGGTCTCCGAGGGAAAAGGCAGGAGCCGCTGCCAGGACTCGCGAGCCTTGTAGGCGGCGCGAGGTTCAATTGGTCGCCGGCGCGAGGAGCTAAAACGACCACCGAGGTGCGCGGGGAAGCGGCGTGATTGGCGCGCTGCTCCTCCCAGGCTCCGAGCCAGCGCTCGCGCCTACCGCGGCTCTCCCCGGGAAAGTTGAACGGCGTGGCGAAGAAGAGAGCCTCGTTGGCTCGGAGGGAGAGTGAGGGGCGGGGCGTGAGGGGCGAAGCGCTCTCGCCCTTTACCCGCGAGGAGAAAAGGAAGGAAGGAAAGAAGGAAGGCGTCTTGTGTTGGACAGTATTCGGAGGGCTCCGGGAAAGCACCGCATTTGGAACGCAATAGCATAAAAAAAAAAGTTTGAATGAGCAAGAAAAAGTGAAAAGTAGCTCTCATCATTCTCTCGGCCCAGCCTGTACTTTGTAGGACGGCGTGGTTTTGTTTCAGAGATAGATAAATTGCGTCCCTCAGCAGTACAATCCTCTGCCTGCCTACTCAGCAGTAAGGGACATTGACTTCAATGGCGCTTTCTCCCAGGAAAGTGTGTCTAGGAATTCATCTTCAGCCAGGGAATATTAGATCAACTTATAATATCCATTCTAACATGAGCCCCCAAATGCAGGGAAAGTGTGGCAATCTTTATAGTAGAAAACTGGAGGTTGATTTTAGGAAATCAGCCAAGCAAGGGGGCCAATTTGAATAAAATATTGGGGTAGGCCAAGTAAGTCCCACCCCTCGTAATCAATCCTATGACATGGTGGCTGTTTGGTGTTCATTCTTGTGTTGGGTGGTGATGGATACTTTTATCTTTTTAGATCATTAAAACAACAACAATGCATTGTTACTGCTTTAACAAACGCTTGGTTATATATTTTCCTTCCTTAATTTTATTTTTTGTCCTGTAAATCACGTTGGGACTTCAGCTGGTTGTGAGAAGCAATCAACTAATTTAATACACCAAACTCAAACTTCTGGGGCAGATGCCTCTGGGAACTGTTTGCTCATGTTTTTATGTGTGATATGCTGTAACCAGATAAGGTGGCTAAATCTATACAGAAGCTGATATGTTGTGTGCCTGCAGTTCAATGCTTGGATGGTCTCACCTTGGGTATGGTCTAGATGGTCTGTGGTCCCTTGGCAACCCTATCAATTTTAGAGTTTCCTATTGCATAAAATATGTACTGCAAAATCCTCTCTCTCAGTAATTGCCTTTGCTGTCCTTTCATTCCTCTGAACTAATTATTCTGTTGTCGGTCCCGTCTGGATGCTCTGGGCTGGTGCTCAGATTCATAACTCCTTCTCTTTAGCCATTTAGGAGGAGGAGGAGGAGAGTGAGATGGGAAGTTGGGAATTTTTCCATGGCAACGCCTTTGTGCCGTCACCACCAGACGGATTAAGGCGATCACAGGTTCCCGTGTTCAGTTTTGAAAAGACCCCTGGGGAGAAGGGCTTAGTCCAATGAATAATTTAATTTGGCAAGGGTAAAATGAATCGGACTGCTGCCAAATTGGATGCCTACATAAAAAGATGAGGGGTGACAACCTCTCCTGCCTGAGTCACAGTCCTGAGGGCCTGAACCTCAATCCATTCAAGTGAGCAGGAGCTTTTGCACCATATTCTAGTAGAAGTTTTGCATGGTGTGAGGAAAGTGGATAGGGAGACATTTTTATCTCTCTCTCTCATAATCAGTGGCGTAGCTAGCCGCTCGGGTGCCCGCTGTGGCACATGTGTCCTGCAGCCAGGGGGCGGGACGAACTTCCCATGGGGGTGGGGCGAGCCAAAGCAGGGCATGCTGCGTGAAGCCTCTCTGCAGCCTCCCCCTCAGCTGTAGGGCGGCTGAGGCGGTGGGCAGACGAAAGCCCTGCGCTGCTCAAAAAAGCAGCATGGAGCTTGCAGGCAGTCCGCCCGCCGCCTACCCCTCAGGAGAGATACATGGCTCAGGCACACCCAGTGCCCCCCGCCTCACCTAGCTCCAGTGGCATAGGATGCGATGGGTGCGGAAGTTGTGTTTTTTGTTTTTTTTTTAAAGTGCTGTGAGCCCATTATTTTTATTTGTTTTAAAAACACATATTTTTGCCATTTTGTAACACACACACCCCAGTGATGACACCCAGGGCAAACCGCACCCACCGCACCACCCTTCCTTGGCCACTGCTCATAATACTTGAGCTCAGGGCCATCCAGTAAAGATTCAGGACAGACAAAAGAAACTACTTCACACAGCACATATTTAAGCTCTAGAACTGGCTCCCACAAGAGGCAACGATGACCACCAACTTGGATGGCTTTCAAAGAGGATTAGACAAATTCATGGAAGACAAGGCTATCAGTGGCTACTAACTGAGATAGCTATGGTCTACCTCTGCAGTTGGGGACTGTGTGCCTCTGAATCTCACTTCCTAGGAACCATAAGCTGAGAGAATACTGTTGTGCGTATGTCCTGCTTGTGGGCTTCCCATAGGCCTCTGGTTGAATATTCGCTGTGGGAATAGGATGCTAGATGAGCATCTTTGGCCTGATCCAGCAGGGCTTTTCTTATGCTGGGGCTGAGAGTTTGATTGCAAGATTATGAGACTCCAGCACACTGGCCTTCATTTATGCCACCGTTAAAACAAAGTGATGATTCACAGACCAGCGTCAGCCCCCAAGCCATCAGCTGTTGGTCTCTGCTGACTCCACCCAGTCCAGGTTGGGTGGGATGCTTCAGGGACCAATTATGGTATATTGGGGTAGTTGGAGGAATTGCCAGTCCACCTCATCAGAGAGTTTGAGAAGCACTGACTTATGCATCGCATTTAAGGCCATCACCAAGGACAAATGGTGTGAGGAGTAGGGAATGATGGAGAAGATAAAGAATGGAAGAGAGGGGGGAAATTAAATGCTGCTAAGCTGCCACTCTGTGATAGTGATGGTAAAAGGCTGTTTTTTTGCAGGGAAAGATCAGGTACAGAAGACCCTTTCTACAACCTGAATGGTCAAATGATAAATATGGTTCTCTGTCCACCTGCCCTGTGCAAATATTTTATTTTATTTTATATTTTATTTTATTTTGTTTATTAAATTTGTTTACTGCCCTATACCTGCAGGTCTTGGGGCAGTTCACAGGATCAAATAGTCTAAATAACACTGCTTTCCACACCCTTTTCATGTGGACACAGAAGCCTACCCCATAAAAGTGACATGAATAAAAGCCATATAAAACTGCAACTTATACAGATATTACTGGCAGAGGTGTACCTTAATAATTCTTTGATAGGTTCTTTCCATAGGCTCTCAAAATTCAATACTGTCCTTTAGATACAGATCTAAAGTTTGACACCATAATAAGCAGACATGCAAAAGGTATCAGAAACTTTCCAGCTCAGGAAATCATCAGTGTTTGCTGTACTAATTACTTCATTTGAAAATTACAAACTTTCCCAACTTCATAAGAAGCAATCACCTGCAAATCCCTCATCTCCAAAACCTCAAAATCCATTAGCTCTTCTACAGCCATGCATGCACAGAGAAGATTTTGTGCCTTTCCTCATTATCCAGCTACAAACAAAACTCAGGTACAATTCAACTGCATCTTTGTATCTATTTTGATTGTATTTTTTTGTTTTGCTACTTTTCTTTCCTTCAAGGGAGATTGCAACATGAGAAACAGCAAGCTATACACCTCCCCCCCCCCCGCTTTCCCTAGAATAAATGTTTTCTAAAGCATTTACAAATTATCATTAGGAGTGGAAGGTAGAGTATAATGATGTATACATAAGATAATTTCACTTTTACTCTCTATCCAATCTCTGAAATGAGTTTTGCATAAAGTAATTTAAAGCAGACGGAGTAAACTTGAAGTACATAATTATATGTCACTCTGAAATAAATATATTTTCAGCATTCAATTTCTGTAACTGAGCACAACAAAAACAAATGTAGCTCTTTTTTTTATATAAAAAAAGGACATTATATGGAGAGGAAAACTTCACAAGAAACCTCAGCCATACAAAGTAGCAGTGAGTAGAAGTTAGCACTTAAAAGATTCAGGCAAACTGACTCAATATGGCAGAACATGAGAGAGGTCTCAGGGATAGCAAGAATCGATCCAACAGTCAGAAGCTTAGTCAATTCCTATGCACCCAAACAGGGTCTTGCAACTGCCAGTGTGAAGTTGCAATTAATTCAAATAATGCAGCACCACTACAGGTATATCGATTCAGGTGTATGCCTTTCTCCTTCTCCAACAAGAACTTAGAGAATAAAAATTAAGTTTATATCAGTATTATTTACACTAATTATATTAATTCTTTGGAAGTGCATACAGCTTGGAATTTCTCCAAGGTCCACAGCCATGCAGCCAGAAAGAAGCACACCAGAATTAGGCATTTAATGAGAAAGCATACATTTACATAAAATTCTCAATGCAAAATACAAGCATTCTGATGTCAGCATATTTCTCGGAAATGCAGCCATTTGTCAAGCAAATTTGTTTTCATGTACATAGTTTGTTCAGTCTAATGATGAGTCTGGGCTTTCCTTATAAGGAAAATAAGCCAGGGATGTATAGAAGCTGACTGCAAACTAGAAATAAATTTAATAGAGATTATGTGTTACAGTTTGGTGTCACCTCTCTCTGGGCATTAAGACAGTCCCATAATGGTCTGCAAGTGGTCTTCCTCAAGAGCACCACAGTATCTAGTAAATATAGCTCAGCCGTTGCTTCTCTACCTCAGTCTTCTCCTCAACCTTTCACAGGGCTTCTGCTAACCGGTGAATCCCGTCCAGAGTTGTTACATATGGCCAACTACAGGTGTTACCTGTAGCTCACTGGAAGAGCACTTGCTTTGTACACAAGCAGTCCCAAGTTCAATCACCAGTGTCTCCAGATAGCGTGAGAAACATCCCAAGTCTGAAATTCTGGAGAGGCACTGCCGGTAATGTCAACAATACTAAGATGATGGTGGTGATAATTTATATGTCACCCATCTGACTCGGTTGCCTCAGCCGCTCTGGGTGGCTTTCAACAAGTTAAACCCATTAAGCATAGTAAAAACCAACCATTAAAAGCTTTCCTATACAGGGCTGCCTCTATATGACTTTTAGAAAAAGTTAGATGGTTGTTTATTTCTTTGACATCTGATGGGAGGGCGTTCCACAGTGTGGGCACGACTACCGAGAAGGCCCTCTGCCTGGTTCCCTGCAGCTTCACTTCTTGCAGTGAGGGAACCACCAGAAGGCCCTCGGAGCTGGATCTCAGTGTCTGGGCTGAACAGTGGGGGCAAAGATGCTCCTTCAGGTATACAGGACTTGGTATAAATCAGCTTCTTGTGTCTCTGCATCTTCCCCATAAACAATTTTACTCCCTCCCTGATACAAGACTGCAGCCATATTAAAAAAATATGGTTGGTTTTCAATGAAAAGGTTTAAAGTGGGTTTAGTTGTTTCAGTGTATAGCAATGTGTTTATAAGGACAGGTGATTATGGGAAGAAATTTCAGGGATTTCTCAGCTTGTGGTGAAGAGTGTCAGTCTTTGTGACATTCAAGAACAGACTCCATCCATTTATTTAAAGCAACACTGTTCAGTCAGTTGTGCCCATTATCAGTGGCTTTAATTAACTCACAGCCAAGTTTTCATTATTTCTTCACAGAACAAGGGGAAAGGGTACACCACTAGCACATATTGCTTGCCGGAACATTTTCTCAGAAATAAATGCGACAAGGGGAAAGGCATGATGTCATTTATTTACTAAACTATCACATTTTTCAAAATAAATGTTCCATTTTGTACTTCTAAATGTCAGTATTTAATAGGAAATGTCACTTTTCCAAAAAAAAAAAGAATAAGAAGTTTCAAATATCATAATGAAACCACAGTAAGACTCTGGATATGAGATTGACCCACTAGTTGCTTGCTCTTCTTGCAAGTGGAGAACTTTATTAGCCCAAGGAAGAGAGACTATGGCCTGGCCCAAGTACCTACACACAGGGACCAATCAAAAGTCAATGCCAGAATGCCCTGGGCATGTTTCACATTTTGTGTTGGCCAGTGCGCTATGAGATTTGGAAGAAAGGAAGATTTATAAAATGTGCAGTCGGCCAGTTCTGTTTATCTGCAATCATGAAAGGAGCAGAGGAAGAAGGTTGCTTCACAATTTCAGTAAGGTATATTTTACAAGTGTTATTAGACTCTGCCTGTCCTCCTTTCCTAAGGAATATTGGAGATAGATTCTAAGGTATAAGAAGACAAGACATCCTCTTCCCATCCCTGTTGCTTTGATCTTATTTAGTGCTGTTCCTTACAATTGACATGTGATGCACAGAACTGAAATAAGCATCTTTTGTGCTCTGTCAAAGGACATGACCTGACTGTTAATGGGAATCTATAAGGATGGGGGGGGGGTGGAGAGAGAGAGAGAGAGAGAGAGAGAGAGAGAGACTCTATGCTCAGTGAAGATGGCAATTTATTTTCAGAAATGGGAGATCTTCAGCTTGCAGAAGACTTAGTCAGGATCAGGCTGAGGAGGCTCAAGTCCAGTCGCCTCTGTCTAGCTGGCTGCACAGTGCTACCATTTTGAGCTTCAGCTAGAACAGCAAAGAAGTTGCCACCTGCTGTCCTTGATCTCGCATGCTGATTTGTGAGGAGCAGGAGAGTTTAAATCTGAAACCCCTGCCCTTGCCACTGCTCTTCCTGCCAATCTTCATTCTGACTGCTACCTCCAAGTTTCTTGATTTCACATGGCAGCACAATGGCCATGGGAGAATTCCCCCTCCCCAACTGTAGGACCTGACAATGAGGTCTCAACACTTCCCTGTCTCAAAGTATGTGGTCTTTTGTTAATTGTCTGGGTGGATGAATCAGGTACACTCATCAAAGTCTGACAACATAGTATACTTTTTATTCCAGAGGTCCCTATTTACACACCAAGATTGCCGCACCACTGTCAGAAGTAATAAACCACCCTCAGGCCCCATATTGGTTTACCTGTATGAGTTCTTTCTTTGTTGGAAGCATTCCCTCTCTAGTACTGTCTCAGAACTAATTAAATCTAAAGAATTAACTATGCATTCTAAGAGCTGCACAATCAATACCACTGAAGTCAATAGATGAATTTCTGTTGGATAAACTACAAAGTTTGACAAACATATCAATGGGTCTACAGGCAATTGTATCTCTGGCATTCAGAGGTGGCACCAGAAGAAAGAGGCACAGAAGAATCAAAGTATATTTCTAGGTGGGCAGGTTCTGCCCCACATTTTAAGATCTCTGAAAGAAGAAAAAAACAGTATATATTAATGATAGGAGCCCAACAATGGGGCCAAGGAGAAGGGTGAGATCCTTATTTGGGGGGCTTCTCCTCGGAGCCATCTAGGCTGGCATTGCTGATACAGCCTTAATAAACATTTCCTAAAATGTTTTAGCTTATGTATAAAGCACTCCATTTCAATAAAGTCTCTTATCATAATGACAACCCTACACCCAAATATATATGTTTTCCCTATTTTCCAAGGTGTGAAATGTGACTGCTTAGTCAATTTAAAAACAGCTTCCCCTTAAGTTCAGTCCAATTCTAAATTGAGACATTCTAAACATAGAGGCCAACCTTGAGGGATATTATATTCCCTTTTTGCACTTGTTTGTGCATTATTTAAGCCATGTTCTCTCAACAACTAATAATATTCACCCTAATGATGCAGTCATAAGATTTTCTGTTTCTGTGGGCTTATAAAACAATTCAAATTCTGCATCATTAGGCATGATATTTTTATGTTGATACAGGTCATGCTTTCCCCATGTATCAAAGCTACCTAAATGCTGTTCTCCCTTTAAATACAAAAGCCAGCAGGAAATAGCAAGTGCTAGTTTATTCCTGTTTACTTGTCCCAGAAGAACCATAAAGTAGTGTCAATATTGTAATTTTTTTCATAAATGATTCTCTATTTCCATTAGCTGTGGGCTCTTACTACAGGGTACTACAAAAGTGGAAAAAAAATCCCATTAAAGAATAAAAATAATTTTATGTATTAATTTATTCTCATCTTCTTGAATCCAATCAAGGAAGCACATCCATTTAGCTAAATCATAAGAAAGGGTGCTGCCCTCGGTGGAATGCCAATAACCCACCCCACCCCTCCATAATCCTCTGCTCCATTATGTAAAAATGTTATTTGAAAAAAGTTTCCCCATCCAAAGTAACTACCCCGTGAACATATTTTAAAACTGCTGGCAAGATGTTAAAGATGTCGATTTTAAAACTCTAAAAAGTATGCCACAACTAATAAAGTAGAATATACCGAAACAGTGTACTTGTCCGGAATGCTGTCTTCGCTGCATATTAGCTGATATTATATAAAACAATTTTGCTGAATATTATTTGCCAACATATAGAAACATTTTGCCCTACATTATTTGGTCCACGTGTTGCCTTTTTTCATATTCTGCTTGCAGTTTGCAACACAGGGGTCTCTTTTTTTGCACAACTAATAAAGTGGCTAAAATTTACTGGAAACCATTGAAGGAAAAGATAGTGCATGATAATAATATGAATCCTTTTTCAGCTGAAAGGCCACATTCTCTTCTGGACAACCTTCCTGGGGCCACATGTCAGTGATGGGTGGGGCCAGAGGTAAAAATGGGTGGAGCAATGACTGTATTTTTTCCCTTTGTACCATAGGCTAGTTCCTGTATAGACACATACCCCACTTTATCCTCCATCCAAGGAAGCAAGAGGCACTTTCCAGCCAAGCCAAAAGCCTCCAGGAGGGTGCCAAGTAGGGCCTGTGAGGAAGGTGGCTACAGAGGGCATGCAGCCTTGAAAATGTCTGGAGGGCTGCATTTGACCTTGAGGCTGAGTTACCCAACTGTTGTAATGCCTGATAATAAAGGGTAGGGTGCAGGGTGGCTATGAAGTGCCAGCTACACCACCATTTCCAAAGCTCTTCCAGCTCATGCCAGCCAAGGTGGGAGATGTGGGTGGGTGGGCGGGTGGTGAAGCAAACAAAAGAAGCTGGACAGGGCAGCCCCCCCCCAGAGGAGGAGAGATGTTAAACCAGGGGTCAGCAAACCTTTTTGGAGGGGGCTGGTTCACCGTCCCCCAGACCTAGTGGCGGGCCAGACTGCATGCGCAGGAGCACACACAAGTGGCAGAGGGAGCTTTCCTCTCTCCCCATCCCCTCCCCTCCCCCTGCCTACCTCCTCCGCTGCTCTGTCCATGGTTGGGAGCCAGTGGCACCTCTCCTTTTTGGGCCAGCTTTCCCAGGCGCCAGGAACGGGGCTAGCAGGACCGCCAGGCTCCAGCCCACAGCACAGCCATGGGGAGAGGCTGGAGGGCGGGCGGCGAGGCTTCCTATCAAAGCCCAGCCCCCTTCCTCCGCAGGGTGGGGAGAAGCCATGAAGAGGGAGGGAGGAGGGAGGAGATGATGACGACGACGCAGTGAGGGAGGGAGGGGGGAGATTGCAAAAAATGGCACCCGGAAAAAAAATGGCGATCGCTCCAATCCAGGCAACGATTGCAGAACCGTTTGCAGGCCAGATCCAGAGGGCAATTGGGCCAGATCCAGCCCGCAGACCTTAGTTTGCCAACCCCTGTGTTAGACCACCCAAGTGGTGGGTGGCACTTTTAGGAGGTGATCGAAGAAGCAAGGGTGGAGAAGGAGCAACAGGAGGGTGGGTGAGGAAAGGACTAGGCTATATGGGCCCATCTTGCCATAGCAACTTAGGTCACAGTGTGGGAAAAGGAAAAGGCAGCAGTTCTGGGGCTAGCTGCTCCAATGGTGTGTCAAGGAGGAAAGGGAAAAACCAAAGGTAGGAAGAGGCTGCTTATACACCTGGTAATATGGGAATCAATGGAGAAGCAAGATAGCTTAAATAATCAGACGTGAGAAGGATTCTGGGGATGAGAATGGCTTTAAGCTCATCTGAAAAGAGAGCTTCCTGGATGCTTTCTGAAGGCCCTGGGGCTCTGAATGCCCTTGGGATCCATAGTAGAAAGGCAGAAGCTCTCATAGATACATTCTTAGAGATAGTTCATCTTGAAATTGTGCCTATTGCTTCTGGAAGAAGAACCTGAGTGTTTCCTAATGAGGCAGAAGTGACCAACTACTACACTCAGCATAGATATATGAACAGAATGGCCACTCATGCTTTTCTACTTTTATGAATATGCCTTAGAAAAGTGCTGCTTGTTGAGATCTCAGTGCTTAATTGCACAAGCATCACCGCAAAGGAAACATAAGTGCTCTATCTGGGCTCTGGCGGAGTGGATGGAAATGGCTAAACAACTTGCGCTTAAGCCCCTTTTTAAATATCTGGCTGTGACACAATGAAAACAAGTTATAATCAGTGATCTATTGTCTTTAGGAAGATTTATCATGAAGGCGGTGCAGATAAACAGCATAGCAAAATGAAAAGCTGTATAATCACAACTCTGCAACACTTGGGTTTTTCAAAGAAAAGGAAATCATTTATTCAGTTTGAATGTTTCCCCCTTGTCAAAAATATTTTACTTCAAAGCCTGTCTGGGAGGTGCATGTCTCTGTACAGCATCAAAACGTCAAGAATTTTAGGAACCCTTGAATGCTCTCCCTATAAAGATGCAGTAGTGTACAACTATAGCACGCTTGCAAGTGATGTGCCGCTACCTGCAGATCTCCCTGCTCACAGAGGTGCATCCAGCATCTTCATTGCATAGCTGTTGCCTCCTGCTGAGGAAACACCTCTTTGCACTGATGGTGTATTTTGTTTTGTGGGATGCACCTCTTTTGCAGACCATACCATATTTTTCCATATATAACACGACCCCATATATTAGACAAACCCTATTTTTGGGAGCTCAAAACGAAGAAATTTAAAAATTAAGAAAGTTGTTGAGGTTTTTTTTTTGGAGGGGGGGGGAACTTGCAAAAACAGTTGTTGAGCTTCTTTTGTAAGTTCACTGAGCTATTTTTTGGCGATTCCCCACTCTGGCTGATGGAACTGGTGCCATAATTTATGGCGTACTGGCATTCACCACGTACTCTTCCTAAGCCGAGAACAGTGGGCAAGCAGCTTCCTCGCCGACTTCTCTGCTACTGCCTTGGCTCCAGCCCTTGCTTATGGTACTTACTGTATTAACCCGTGTATAAGATGACCCCCAATTTATCACTATCCCCCCCCCCAAAAAAGGTCGTCTTATACATGGAAAAATACAGTATATTGTTCTGGTCCATTTTTTAATTTAATTTGGTTTTGTTTGTTTTTGAAATTGTATATTCCATTGTTGTAACCCACCCTGGGACCTTATGGTGAAAGGCAGGTAACTGATAAATAAATTGATAGAAAGATGAATCACCTGAGCTAGCACAGAACGATTCCTTTACTACCATATGGTTCACAGAATCAGAAGTGTGTTGTGTATGCCAAAAACTGAGCTTCCCTTTGTATGGGCACAGGTTCCTTTGTCTGTGTTGGGGATGCTGCTCCCTGCTGCGAAACGTTGTATTCCATGTGGCAAGGGAGGTAGTCATGGTAGTTTAATGTAACAGAAGGTGTTCTCCCTCTCTTTCTTGCCTGAGTTGGGTGCTTTGTCCTGTCAAAGCAAGGGAGCCACATTTCCAGTATTAAAGAATGGATTGATCTGCATGTGCATCTGATGAAGTGAGCTTTAATCCATGAAAGCTTATGTCATCACAATCAATCTGTTCCACTTTAAAGGTGTCACAAGACTCCTCTGTGTGTGTGTATTTGCTATAACAAACGATTGCCCACTGTGGGATTTCTGACAAATGGGTTCACACCACGTGTTAAAATATGTCTTTCTTTAGTTATATGAGTATTCTGAACATCATAAAAGGAAGTTGCATAAGTAGATGCATCCATGACATATGTGAATCTATCACTTGCTTCCTATGTCAACAAATTTCAGTATAATTGCTCCTAAAATATGGGCCTCTAAATTATTGTTATATTTCAATGACAACAGTAAAAGCACCAGGGTAATATTACCGACATTTTCCAATCTTCTATTTAGAAATGAAATATACCTCCACTAGGACCAAGAACACTATTAACAAGTCATTCTTTCCCTTTGGGCCATGCATCAGATGTCTGGCATATATTTCTCAACCTGTTTCTATTCCCACAGCTTTAACTATGATTAATAATTGTGTCCATATCCTTGTTCTGTCTTAGAATGTACTGGCTTAACCATTCTAGCAGCACAGGACTCCACTTAAACTGGGTTCACTAATATGGTGGTTCAATTATATGAGTTCTTTCCTGCACAACTATTGAGCCCACATTGAGTTTCCCCATATGGATCATGGCTCATATTCCCCATACAGGAAGTCATATGTTAGGTGGGGTCCAACTCAGCATGTTGGAGCAAAAGCCATGCACTGAAATGGGAAATAATATAAGCTTTTTGCCTAACATTAAGGGGGGAAATGGTCATCTTCTTTCTACTTCTTTACAACACACTTCTATACCTGGCTACTCAAACTATACATGGTTATTTTTCTGACCCATTATCGTCTCTCACTAAGCTGGGTTTTTTTAAAAATAGGATATAAAAACCTGCAAAACCTGTTTGGTAACAGACCATACTGTTATAGAACCACTGGCAATGAAAGCTCAGCCATATCTTTAATTCTCCAAAGAGGATAATAGAGGGTGGAATTCCATGTTGCACTATTACAGACGTTCCATATGTGCAAGCAATTCCGCTTGCAAGATGGAATGATTCCTCCTCTACTTCACCCGCATACTGTTCTGGGGCTTCTCCTGATGCACACCCACCCCACCTATTTCTGATGTGCAGTGGACACACAGGAAGGAAAGGGGTGGGGAATTCTTAACTCCCCAACCTTGGGGCTTTCTCCATGTCCCGGTTAGTCCATCTGTCAAATGTTGTGCCAGACCTCCCTGCCCCGTCTCCTTTTAACAGCAAAAAATGAACCAAATAAATGCCCACCAGGAATGTGAATGTGAATGTGAATGTGAATAACATTCCATTCTAATACCAAACCAAGTCAGGCGGGGGGGGGGGGGGAGGGAGAGTATTTCCAGCTTACAGAAGAGGGAAAGGTCCATTTCCTACACATCACCAAAATTTACAGGATCTTGACCATTTATTATTATATTTACACAACTTTATCTAGGCAAAGTATAACAGCAGAGGGCAGACCTTCCCCACACCCCTTACTCCACTTCTTTTCCTTTGAGATCATGTCTAGATTTATTCATACCTGCCTTTGAATACTGCTGGAAATATTTTACTAACAGCATTTTCATTGGCAGGCAGTCATTCTTTTGCCTGGCTAGAATGTGTCTAGAATGTGTCCTTGAAGTGTAATAATGTCCTGATTAGATGGAGTGATCTTTGTGGAGAAAGGTGTGTAGAAACCTTTGCCTTTTGCCTGGCAAGAGTCACACCTGTTGTGGCACCCAATTTGCCTGTGGCCCCTCCTGCCACTGGCATGCAGCCTGTGGAAAGTTGCCTTTGAGAGTACATCACCTGAGGGAGAGGAAGGCCCTTGGTGATGCTAGTTATTTGCTCTTGGGTCACGGCTATAAATACAGAGCTGGATGCTTAATGATTCAGGATCTCCTTATCAAGCCAAATACTTTTTCAGATGTAGCTGTATTTCTTGTATGGTACAGATGCCAACAGAGCAACATAAAACTTAACATAAACCTGGTATGCTCGTGATTTATTTGACAGATCACCAAACCGCTATTACACAGAACACAAATCTGCAACAGAAGTCCCCTTTTGTTGGCACAGCCGTGTGAAAACAAAGAGACCACAGTGTACACTATACTTGGGTCTACAATGGTATTAAGGTGGAAACTTTTCAAGACAGTAAATTTGCCTTCATGGTATAACATGGCACAATGAAATGTGATCAACTTTGTCTTAGAGTAGGGATGGTGATCCTGTGACCCAACAGATATTGTTGGACTATATTTTCCACGATCTTTTATCACTGGTCACCCTGGCTGAATTCTGTGGCTTGTGTGTACTATGAAGCTTTAGTAACTAAGGATGCAGGGAAAAATTTGTACTTTCCAAAACAACATCCTTACCAATATAAAACTATCCTTTGATATTCACATTTCTCTGAATTTTGCAACGCAGTTCTTCAGCCAAGTAATGTGTACAAAAATGCATATTCCAGGGAAATGGATATGTTAGTGAAAACAACTCTTTGGTGATATGTGATTTCCAAAAATGTGTAAATCAGGCAAAATGAAAATCAAAATTTTCATGAGGACTTAAAAAAAAAAAAAACTGATGTGGAAATGAGGAGAACTGAAGAATGGAAAAATGAGAAACCAAATCTGTCGGACTGGCCTTTCCCAGTAGCAAGTGCACATTTAGTTGCTGATTTTGCATGATTCATTCTCTTTTTGTTAGTCATAGAAAGGGGCAAGGGGGTGTGTGGCTTCCATGGAAGTCGGCAAATGTATCCTATTTTTGCTCTTCAAAATATGGGCAACCCTATTAGAACCCTTAACAAAAATGAAGGCTGAAAGCCCAACCTACATGCAGTTCAGCTCTGAGATTCTCTGGTTTCTTGATTTTGTAGCCAGTATCAAATTCAGATGTGGCTTTACCTTCACATTTACACAGAATCTCCTAAATAAACACAGCTCTGGCAGCAGCCATATCAAATGACCACTGTTGTGTGGGATAAAATACTCAAGAGCAGAAATGGGGTGGGGTGGGGGGAATCACTGAACCACTTAGTGCTTTTGTCAACTGACATTGTCAAACCAGATGATTAAACAAATCCCAGAGCTATATATTTAAAGGACACAAAGCCACCTGAGATAGTTGCTTCAAAGCCACCATTCATTTGAAGGATTGTGTAGGAATCCTGTGCAAACCCCACTGAAATGAATGCAGACTGTGCAGCAACAATGGCTTCTGGAAGGCACCTTGAACACTGAAGGCATTTCTAGATGATTCCAAAATACTGCTTTTATGTGAAACTTTATTCTCCTTATACAATTAATAGAAAGCAAAGCAAGGATTCTTTCCTTGACACACCCTAAAATAAAAACAACTCCCCCCCCCTCTGGTTTGCACTTAAAGACACCCCCTTTAATTCATTAATTCATTCACTCATTCAGTTCCAATTCCCTCCAATTTTCCTCTAGACTTGAATTCTATCCAACCGTTACCCCTTGCCTGGAAGCAAAATCCTTCTGCAGGAAACAATGTCAATGACAATCTGAAGAAACCTGAAGAATGATGGGAGGAAGGTTATTTTCCCCCTCCCATGGCTGATGAGACAGTCACAGACAGTACATGATGATTTGGAACTAATATGAAAGCTGAAAATTCTTCCATTTAGGAAAAAAAAATGGGTTTGATAGAAATAGGCTGCTACTTAAATAATAGAGCAGACCATCAATAAGAATTCTGCTCTGCCTGGCATATCAGGAAATGAGATTATTATACACTTCTGCTGGATGAAAAAAGGAGTAGCATATGCACAGGATTTCAGTGGGCTTAATTTTTCTGGTGATGAAAGTCACACAGATGAGTTTTTTTGACATTTTATTGTTGTACAAATGATATCTAAAAAGCTGTCCTCAAGGGTGGCCAGGGTTTTGTTTATTTGTTTGTTTATTGTTTGGATTAGTGTCATTTTCAGGCTGTTCCATAACAGAAAGTTCACTGAGTAGTTTATTATATGATGATTAATTAAATCAGTTTCCCCCAGTCTTGGGTTCCCAACTGCTGTTGAACTCCAACTCCCATCTTTCCCAGTAAGGATAGCTAGAGTATACCCTCCAACATTTCTCCCATGAAAATAGGGACATCCCATTCCATAATGATAATTTTACTATTTATACCCCACACATCTTGCTGGGTTGCCCCAGCCACTCTGAACAGTTTCCACCATATATAAAAACATAATAAAATATTAAACATTAAAAAACCCTTCTCTATACAGGATTGCCTTCAGACAGCTCCACACCCTCCAACATTACTCCAATGAAAATTGGGACATTCTAAGGAAAAGTGGGACCTTCCAGGATAAAATCAGAAACTGGGATGGCTTCTCTAAATCAGATATGTCCTTGGAAAATAGAGACACTTGGAGGGTCTGCCAGAGGCAATGGGATATGTGATCCTTCAACATCAGAGAACCAAAATCTGGTGAAGGGTAGAGTAAATGGTGGCATAGACATGGGCCACGAGTGAGAAACAGACAAAGAAGGGATTAATCAGTTGATCTGTGGCAGTGTGGCTCCTCTGGTTGCAAAACTCTAGAAATGCTGATAGCATTGCTAGTCTCCTATGAAACATAGGAAATTGCCTTTTATGGCATCAAGCCATTGGTCCATCTAGCTCTACGTTGTCCACATTGACTGACAGCAGCTCCCAGGAGTCCTTCTGAGTCTTCCTTGGAGATCCGAAACATGAGCTCCACTACTGAGCTACAGCCCTTCCCCAAGAAAGGACCCCTTACCTTGGTTTTCCAATAATGTAAGAACATAAAAGTCATATGAGGAAAATTGGATTGTATCTCTTTTGCACTATTTAGCTCAATGCTAGTAAAAGTTTTGCTTGATATTTCCCTGGCAACTAAATAAAGCAAAGCAAAGGGGATAGTAATAGAGAAAAAGCAGTGCAACTCTAAAGGCATATGATTTTATGCTGCTCCTTTCCTTTTCTCAGCAAAGGTGCTAAAAAGATTGCTGTGGCTTGCTGTGCAGAACACACAGGTGCCATCCCAAGCATGGAAATAAAGGCTGTGTTCTCACCTTTCACTTGTAATCAATATAATTATCCTTCATTCTACTCTTCCATTACACTCTGTGTTAACTGGCATCACCATGGTACTCTTCCCACACACCTATTGAACAGTAATGTTCCTCTTCGAAAATACGCTTATGAAAATCAGGTCCAAAATTCCATGTTATAGGGAGAGGCGTGAGTGCTGCTGACCTGCATCTGTGCCTACATGACCCCAGGCACTATGTAGCTGAAAATGTCCTTCTAATTCCATGTTACTGGGGAGATGGAGGGAGGATGAAGTGCCAATGTGTGTCTTCATAAGGTGTAGCTTGGACTTTAGGAAGCGCTGAAGGAGATATTCCTCCTGAGACAAACTTTGAATAAAAGGACTGCTGGAAGTTATCAAAAGATGATATATATATATATATATATATATATATACATATATATATATATATATATATATATGAGTGAATTTGCAGCACAATGATTTATGCTGGTATGAATAAGCGTTGTCTTATTAACAGCCAGTTTCCTTATGCTACCATATGCTGCAATCTATTTATAGTTCCATGTTTATGATATCATCATGGATTGTTACCAAAATGCAAACGCAAATATTGTGCTGTCAGTGTCAAGCTGTAGGAGAACTATGCTAAGGAACATCAAATTCAAATCAAGGTCACCCCCCATTTTCCCTCCTATTCCCTAAACATAAAGTCTGAAATACTTCTGAGATTCTTCCAGAAAACTATAGCCCCAAAGTTATTTTGCTTGTATTTTACACAGGAACCCTTCTGCAGAATATTAGAAGACAGAACTGGGGGGACAGAATACAGATACCCTGTTGGAAAATGTTGCATTTGCAAAATAGTTCCAGTGTTTTGGAGCTAGTCAAAGAGATTCACAGGACTAAACCCTCTATTGGCTAGAGACAGACAACAGTTTTTTCAGACAAATGATGACATCATTTTTTATTGTGTGTATACTTATCTTACTATCACCTCTGCTGCTGCTTGTTTGATGATCTATATCTGGAAACCTGAGTCTTTGACAACAGCAGCAAAACCACAGTGTGTGGGAAGGAGAAATGGTAGCTGGAACTCAGCTGCTTACATCTTTGGGGACTCCAGTGGCGGCTGGTGCTCATTGGGACTGGTATGGTGGAAGGCGGAGGGACCAACTGTATCATTGGTCAGGGCCAATGATAGGCATAGCCAACTCATTCTAGTTTTGTCCCAGTCCTTCTCCCAGCTGAATTGTAGAAGGGGAAGTAGAGGAGGAAGCTGTCAGACAGCTTCACCTCCTAGAAGGGTTGTAAATAAAAAGGCAGGCAGGCAGGCAGGGTTGGGAAGAGGGCAGACTGAAGTTGGAATGGCAGTCCCTTATTTGCCCAACGAAATAATCCTCCACTGTGCCATTATCTGCTTCTGCCTCTCTGGGTAGGCTGGGAAAGACCCCTTCTTGAAATCTGGGAGAGCTGCTGACAATCACTGTCAACATATCTAGCCTAAACAGACCACTGACCCAACTCAGTGTAAGGCAGCTTCCTATTCTGGTTGGTGGGGAGGGTGGCTGCCTTTTTCTTGGAGGTGATGTTGTCTCATTTTTCTCTGTGTTATTTTTGGTGATTTTTTTTAAAAAAATCATTTATACCCCAGCCACTCTGATTTGTGTATTTAGGTAAATTGTTTGGGTTTTTATTTATTTATTTATTTTGGAGGGAGGTGGGTTTCTGAGCATTCCCAGATTTTCTTCTGTGAAATTGATATTTTGTAGTGCCCACAGCAGTTTACTAGATTTCCAAATATGTTCCTGTGTCCCTGCCTTATTCAGTCACCACCCAAGACAAGCAAATCCCACAATCCAGTGTGAGGGAATGAAAGGATTATATTTATTTATTTATTGTGTGCATGAGTCACTCTAAAATGAAGTCCTCTGAGTGACAAACAAAATCAAACAGCTTAACAAAACCGTAAAATACAAACAAAAAATACAAAGTAATAGCTAAATCAGAACAATAAATATCTAATAATATCTGCTGACATAAAATTTAAGCATGCAAGAAGCTTCTTTCCTCATATATCTGAGAATTTTCAGCAGTTATCCAAAACCTTTAGCTTTCCATTGAAATTCCCCAAACATTTTGAACAGATACACCAGAAGCAATGTGAAGAAAGCTAATTGACAGTACATGGATAGAATACAGTCTGGTGAAATTGTCTAAATATGGTGTTGTTTACTAAAGTCTACGGCTGAAGAAGTCACCATCATTTTCTGGGATCAGCTGTATGATTCTTCCAGTGGAATCCTAAATGAATATTGGCAGATTCATTCAGAGTCAGCCCAAGACATCTTGCTGCCTGAGGTGAAGGATACGATGGCACCTCCCTCTGTTATTTCATATATTACTGGATCTTACTTTAACACTGACGATAGAAAAGAGCTAGTGTGATAAAGTGGCTAGAGTGCTCAACTAAGGACTGGTCCACCTCATACAGTTAAATGACACGAACACCACCCCCAATCAAATCCTGGGAACTACATTCCCCCTCCAGACCTACAGTTCTTAGTACACTGGGGGAAAGGGCCACAGTCCTCAGCCTACCTCTGATGTTGGGGTGCTGCGTGGCCAGCTGTGCGTGCATAAGAACACAAGAAGAGCTTGCTAGATTGGGCAGTGGCCCATCCAGTAGAGCATCCTGTTCTCACAGTGGCCAACCAGATGACTGTGGGAAACTGGCAAGCAGGACCCAAGTACAAGAGCCCTCTCTCTCCCTGTGGTTTCCAGCAAAGGATATTCAGAAGCATTGCCGCATCCAACTGTGTCGTCAGAGCAGAGCCATCACGGCTGGTAGCTATCGATAGCCCTCTTTTCCATGAATTTGTCTAATCCTCTTTGAAAGTCATCTAGGTTGGTGACTATCACTGCCTCCTGTGGGAGTGAGCTCCATAGTTTAACTATGGACTGCATAGTTGCGCAGGCTTTTTTCTTTGCAGATGACCACACTAGCACATGGACATATGGAGGCAGGGTGTCCTGAGCACTCCCAGCCCTGCAATGAGGACACACAATTGGAAGTCTAGTTCTTTATTGGCAAAGCACTCGATTGTGTCATCTGCTAAGGTGAAAGAATTGCATGCATCATTGCTGCTAAATGGCTAGTTTTGCAAGCAACCGGCAACTTCTCCTGTAAGGCATCTCTAGCTGCTCCTGTACTTTAAGCCCCTTTTTCATCCTTGGATAAAGTGGGGGCTGGGACAGAGGAGATCCTAACAGGCCAACTCTCTGGGAGCCTCTCTATCACCTCTGCACCTCCCTGCAGCTCTTTCCCTGCCTCCCCTTCTCCCATCTCTGACTGCCCAGCCTCTTCCTCTTCCCCCACATCACAGGTGGCACAGAACCCCACAAATCTCTGGCCCCTTCCCCAGATCATCGTCCTGCCTCCCTGCCTCCTCTGTTCACCCTTTCAACTCCTGCCTGCCCCTGACACTGGGTCAGGCAGTGTTCCTGATGCCAGGGGCAGGAGCACAGCGCCACTCCCCAGTACTTGTGGGATGCTGGTGAAGTGAACTAGGGAAGAAAACAACAGAGATTACTGTATTTACTTGAATGCAATGCACCATCAAATTTAATGTGCACCCTAATTTGGTTAAAAAAAAAAGTGCATTACATTCAAGTAAATATGGTAGATTACAATGAACCAGTCTCAGCAATCCTAAACACCTTTTTATCTCCCTGGAATGCTGCACTCAGAACAATAGCAAACCTTGGGGGATCAGGCACAGCTTTCAAACTGAATGTAGAATGGAAATGGTTGTTTATGATGCCTACTTCAATGCAATACAAAGCAGCAATATATTCCAAGTATTGGCTTTCAAATAAAAGTTCCAGATTGGGGAGATTTTTTTTATTACTTTTCACACAAAACCTGTGTGCAGCTTCAGACTTAGAAGAATCATGGCTTTTATGGACAATCCTATGTGGTTTCCAGAGCTGGGCAGAGGAGTCCATTTTCATAAATGATGCCTTTGCAGAATGGAAATGGAAACAGTTTCGAAAAAGCCCAAGTTGTCTATTTATCACAGAGGGAGGCAGCATAAGTGAGCATCTGAGCTTCAAGGTCAGAGATACAGAAAAGCCACAGAGTCTCTGCATTGTTAGTGCAGAAAGCGAACAGCATTATGCCAACCAATCAGCCAAAGGAACCAAACACTGATGTGAGAATTCAGATACTGACTAGAATGTGTAGCAGTGAGCACCCATTAGGAATGTGAGAAGTTACTTTATACCAAGTTGGTCTAGCTCAGTATTGCCTATGCTGATGGATAGTGGCTCTCCAGGATTTCAGAAAGTGGGCTCTCAGTTAGGACTAGAGATGGATGCCAGTCCTTGCTCAAAGGAGTACACCGAAGGAGCAATGGCCGGTGGAGGGTGTGGAGTAATTCACAATAAATTCAGACAATGCAGTGTTAAAAAGAAAGGGCCCAGCAGCAGAGGTGACACTGAAGAAGGGCAGTGGCTGCTTGCCATGTACTAGGCAGGATATATAAATGTCTTGTTCTGTGATTAGGTTTTGGTATTCTGTAGGGTTTTCAAATTTTATGGGCACTTAGCTGCCTAATTAAAAAGGATCATGGAGCCGACCAAACTGGGAACGCATATTGTAAGCATGCCTGAGGGGGAAGAGATAATTGTGGCTACTAATGGCTTCTGTGAGATACTCTCATAGGACTGTGCAATATGGTACAATGTGCTACCATATTCCAAGGTTCTGGTCTCATTTGGGATTCCTAAAGCTCATTAAAGGGAGAAGTTAAATGGCAAGATGGATGCATACTATCCTAACTGATTGGTGCAGGAGAACTAAAGTTCAGGACAGGATCTTATTTTAATTTGTCTTTAGCAAAACTATACTAACTGGACAGAAAGGGATAGGGACAATTTTCAGGTATTCTTCCTTCCCCTTCACATAAAATCCGCTCTGAGGATTCAGAGACCCTCTGGAGCCACTGTGGGAAGTGACACGGAGAACTGCAGGGAAAAGGAGAGATAGACAATAACCCCTTCCACCCATGGGAGCATTCAGTTGGTGGATTTAAAGCCATTGCTGGATGGGAGCTCCATCCATGAATAGAAAGAGTCCTTCTGCTCATGGAGGGAGATGTCTGGCTCCAACCAGTGCTTTTTTTCCAGAAAAAGAGGTGCTGGAACTCACCATGAGTTCCTCCTTTGCTCTCTTATTATGACAATGGTGCCCATTGCCGGAACTGAGTTCTGGCTGAAAAAAAGGCCCTGGATCCAACCCAACATTCCCCCTCCCCCTTTCCCAGTTTTGTAGTGTCGACTACATTTCGAAATGAAGGCATGGGAATATCCTTCAAATTGTCCTTTGGGATGAAAACAAACAGAAGCATATTATCTAAATGACAAGACATGAAGCTAAACTCGATATGCGGTTAGTTACAGGAAGGTAGCTGTGTTGGTCTGCCATAGTCAAAACAAAACAAAAAAAATTCCTTCCAGTGAGCTTTCATGTGCATAATATCTGAAGAAGTGTGCATGATATCTGAAGAAGTGTGCATGCACACAAAAACTCATACCAATAACAAACTTAGTTGGTCTCTAAGGTGCTACTGGATTTATTTATTTTTTATTTTGTTTAGATAATGGGAAGAGCCATAGCTCAGTAGGAGAGCATCTGTCTTGCATGCACAAGGTCCTGGGTTCAATCCTTAGCATCTCCAGGTAGGGCTGAGAATGGCCCCTGTTGGAAACCCTGGAGAGCCTCTACCAGTCACTGTAGACAATTCTGAGTCAGGAGGACCATTGGTCTGACTCAGTGTAAGGCAGCTTCCTATGTAATGGCAGCAGGTTCATGTCCCCACTTCATTTCAGTATAATGACTTTCCCCCAACTCGATACACTTTTTTGTACTTAGGGATGGAGGGCAGGAGAGAGAAATGAAGGAATGAAAATGCAACTTGGTTTGGGGCACATTTTAACCCTCCAGGTTGCTCTTTCTGAAACAATAGGCAAACTGAAGCTCGGCTTCTTTTGAAACCCACACTTCTCTGAATTTTGTGATGCGGTTCTCCAACTTGCTCCCCTGCACTGTGTGACCCTTGCCCCCTCAGTTGGCTTGGAGGGTAGTCAAGGGAACCCCTGGGGCAGCAAACAGGGGGAGGAGGGCACGGATCACCCCATCGGGCAAGCTTGTGCTGATGGAGCAATCTGCTTAGCAGTATGTTGAATTCCTCCAATAAACTAAGGCAAGGTAGGCTATGAACTGGTGAGGAAGAGTTCTGCATTTCTCTCTTATGCAGACTCCCACACCCCCACACCCATTTCCTCTCTGACTGGAGGCAATTTTGTTTTTAGTCTGTATCTAGTCTGGCCTTTAGTTCAAGTGAATATCTGGGTTCAGGGTCAGCCAAATACATTTTTCTGCTTGAGGCAAAACAGAAAATGCGCCCACACCACCACCTCCTAAGGCAAATGGCAGTGGCCCGCGGAAGCCCTGGTGCACTGAAGGTAGCAGGGGTGGGAAACAGAGGCTGGACAGGAGCAGGCAGCAGTGGCCCTGCTTTTCAGAGGAGGAAGTGAGTGACATGCTCCTCAGGAGGTTTCAGAGCTGCACAGAGAAGCAGAACAGGAGGAGGTGAGTCTGGATGGGCAGGCAGCGGTTGAGGCTCCTTAGATCTGCCCCACCTCCATCATGTACCCAGCCTGCTCCCTGAAGTGACTGCCTCGGTGGGGCTAATGGGCTGGCCTGGCCTGGCTGGTCTTGCTTTATGACTAGCACCATAACTTGTCATTGAGATAATATGATCCCATGTACACACTCAAATGCTTCTTCTTCTTCTTCTTCTTCTTCTTCTTCTTCTTCTTCTTCTTCTCCTTCTCCTTCACAACAACAACAACAACAACAACAACAACAACAACAACAACACACCTTTTCCCCTGGCACGACTCAAGGCAATTTACAGATAAAATAAGAACTAAAAAAATATTTACAAAATCATTAAAAGACAATTAAGCATTGATAGAACTGAAGCATGATAGTACTTAATGGTGTGTACATTCTTGGCAGCAGATAACCAAACAAACATCTATGTTTGAGATCTTAGAAAATCACAGCACCATTTAAACTGAAGAATCAAAATAGCATATGATAAGATTTATAGGCATGACCCATTAATCTCATCAAGTAAATATCAAGGAATGGGATTACTTAAAAGCTCCAAAGGATGTGCTTTGAAAACAGGAAAGAATAATGAATTTAGCAAGGCTTTCCCTATGAGCTGAATAATGTGCCACAAACTGTCTGCATTCCCCTTTAGGATTCTGTGGTGATGGTCTGATTCATGAGTCTTCCTAATGGCTCTGCAGTGCTATTTAGAGGCTGAGAACTGCAAAGGAAAGCTACTGCTGAACATTCAGAAATGGCAGCTGTTGCTAATGCCAGCCAAATAAGTCACACTAGTACAGAGCTTGTAGATTTCAAAAGTAGCTAGAACCCCAATTTGGGTCAGAAAAGAACCCCCAAGTGGTCAAAAATTAGCTCCACTCCCCCAGTTCACCCCACACCACTGCCCCACATCACTGTTTAGCAGAATGTTGTTTTCGAGTGCTCCGAAATATTATAGGACATTACTGCTGTGATTGCCTTTAATTGTGTTACTTCTCTCCTAGGAAGGAGAGCACTCTCTAAAAGAGAAAAAAGAAGATAGATCAATCATGAGCACTGTTTGACTGCTTTTAGCAGTTCTGTCTTGGGCTCCTGCTCCTAAATGCTAGCTTCTTAAAATTAGATTCCCTGCCTTTCACATAATCTTTTGCTGCTCTAGAAAGGGGAAATTAGCAGAAGGGGAAACAACAGATTAGGTTATTGTTTTGTTATTGGACATGAACACTAGAGCAAGATGCAGAAGTGGATCATATCTGATTATTTAAAAATTGTAACAGATCCATGTGTTCTGATAATGCAGTTACCTAATGACAAGTGTAGAATGAAGCCTAATACAGAATAAGTTGGTAGAGTTACATTAGAAAGTAACCCCTCAGTTGTCCAAGAGATTAATTGCACACACTGAAGTAGGGATGAACAACCTGGGCATTCCAGTTCCATCAGCCTCAGTCAACATAACCAATGGTCAGGGATTATGGGATTTGAAGTCCAACAACATCTGGAGGGTGAGAAGTTAGTCACCCATGCTTTAAATGAAAATACTTGGCCCACAACAGACTTGAACATCCAAAAAGTTCAATAGTTCTACTTTTGATTAAGACATACTGACCTGACAAGTTAAAACAGCCTACAACCAGGGGTAGCCAATGTGGTGTAATCCAGATGTTTGAAGATTACAATTCCCATCAATGGTAGCCCACATGGTCAATGGTCAGGGATGATGGGGAATGGATTACTATATTCCCATTCAGTATCAGAGCTCCCATGCCTGCAGTTTGCATGGGACAAACATTTCCACCCACTTCCATTCCACTGTACTGGACAATAGCTCATGGTGGGCAAAGGTTAAAGCCTACCACGACTATACAGTAAGGTCTTGATCAGGATTGGAT
Source organism: Lacerta agilis (assembly GCF_009819535.1). Lineage (NCBI taxonomy): Eukaryota > Metazoa > Chordata > Lepidosauria > Squamata > Lacertidae > Lacerta > Lacerta agilis. Next base: position 52,074,562 of record NC_046318.1, on the reverse strand, counting down.
CTCTGTGCTGGCAATTTATTGTTGAAATCATCACTTGTAGTTTGGCCCTTAGTACCAGGCAGTCAGTGCGTGGCCTTTCACCTGAGAAACTTACATGCATCCACTCAAACTGGGTGAAAATACATTGTTGTTCCAGAGATTCTTTGTATATTTCAGTGAGACACAGGCTGCAAGGCAACACAACACCAGACCTGAGCTTATAAGCTGCCACTTCTTCTGCACAATTTAAAATAAAAACTCAATTTTTTACCCTCTGAGTGCTCATAAACAAGTTTTATAGTGCCTTCAACTAGAGTCTATTGTATATTGCTGGTGAATTACAAGTGGCTTGGGTTTAAACCTCTCTCCTAAGTCATCAAACAGAAACAGAAAATGTTGCAGTTTTTATCTTTACTGAAAAGCTTCCCAAACTTCTTAAAACAGAGAGTCAGCCCCCCCCCATGTAATTCTGGACTTACATATACACATACAAACACAACATCTTGTAACAGAGAAAGATTGAGAAGTGCATGTTTTGCCTAATTGTCCATCTACATTCCATTTAGCTCTGAAACACAACACAAAATTCAGATCAAATTTTTAGTTTCAGGGCCCCACTTTCCCTCAGTTAGTTCAGTGTTACAGATTAGTAACTGTCGCGGGCCCTTCGCCCTGTACAGCCCACCCCCGGACGTTTTACGGTCTATGAGTGCTGCACCAACGACAAACAGTTCCCAGCAGCAGCCCTTCAGACTACTAGCTGGATCCTGCTTACTTCATTCACCACAGACGAGGATATTGTGAACTAAAAAGATGTTTATTGCGTACAAAGCTTGTGGTTGCTGATAAATAAAAGGTTGTTCAATAAGCTTAAAACAGTTGTCCTATACCGGCCTAATACCTCTAGATGTTACCGGCCTAATACCTCTAATAGTAAACTAAATATCAATAACAACGCGTTTCACTATCTCTTTATCCTCTCTGCTAACATCCACCTAAGACTCTAAACTCCCAGCTCTATCTCTTGACTCACACTTCAACTCCCCGCACTTAACTGCCTCACTGCCCACTGGGAGGGGTGTTTTATACCCAGGCTAAGCCCGCCCCTGAGGGTTCTAACTGTCAGAAAAAATTAACCCCTACCTGGCATTGGGCTAGTTCTCCACATACCTCCCTCCTTTTTAGGTTTGTATCAGAGGCGTTACTAGCCAAAGTATCCCTCTGATACAAACAACATTTTTAAACATTAACATAAACAATACATTTTATAACTCTTACCTATATTACCTATCTATAACATAAACAGTTACATCTTCAGTAAAAGTACATATGGTTGTGAACATTATATACATGCAATATTACATAGTACCAGTGACATGCAATATCGTTGTGGTGATGTCTTGTCTTCGGATCAGCCGTGGCTCCCTGGTTTTCGAGACAACGCATCAGCCACAATGTTCAGGGTTCCTTTTACTGATTTGATGGTGAAATCAAAGTCTTGCAAGATTAATGCCCACCTCATTAGCTTGCTGTTGGTCTTCATGGATCGTAGCCAGATCAGCGGTGAGTGATCCGTACAAAGTTCAAATGTTCGTCCCCACAGATACGGCTTTAAACGTTGCAGAGCCCAGATGATGGCCAAACACTCTTTCTCGATCGTCGACAGATGTTTCTCCCGAGGCAACAACTTTTTGCTGAGGTAGACGACCGGATGTAGTTCGTCCTCAGCTCCCGGCTGGCATAACACAGCGCCAAGTCCATCATTAGACGCGTCAGTGTAGACCGTAAATGGCTTGCCAAAATCAGGTGTAGCTAGTATTGGTTGGGATATCAGTGCGTTCTTCAGCTTGTCAAAAGCAGTTTGACAGGCTGCTGTCCACGTGATGGGGTCTGTTATTTTTTTCCCTGTCAGACTAGACAAAGGAGCAGCTATTTCACTAAATTTGGGGATGAATTTACGATAATACCCCACCAGTCCCAAGAATGCCCTCACTTTCTTCTTGGTTGTGGGTTTCGGCCAGGTCGCGATGGCTTCTACTTTTGCAGATAAGGGTTTAATCTGCCCATCCCCAATCATATGACCCAAATATTTGATAGAACTGCCCCCAATGTGACATTTTGCCGCCTTGATGGTTAGGCCTGCCTCTTGGATTCTTTGTAGCACTATTTTTAAGTGCCCTTTATGCTCCTCCCAAGTTTTACTAAATATGGCGATATCGTCAAGATACGCAATTGTAAAGTCATATAACCCATTTAAAACTTTATCCATGAGGCCGTTGGAAAGTGGCTGGTGCGTTTTTTAGACCGAACGCCATGACTGTAAATTCATATAAACCGATAGGACTTCTGAAAGCGGTTCTTTTCCCTATCTTTTGGGTGCATTGGAATCTGATAGTATCCTTTTGTTAAGTCCAAAACTAGATATATATTTACAGCTTCAATTTTCTCGATTAAATTGTCGAGCCTAGGCATAGGATAGGCATCTGATTTGTCACATGGTTAAGACGGCGAAAATCCAGACAAAATCTTATAGTTCCATCGGGCTTATCTAATAAAAGAACAGGGGCTGCCCATGCACTGCTCGAAGGAACAATAATGCCTGCTTTTAACATATCCTGAACTTCCTCGGTTACAGTCTTTATATAATGGCCTGTAATCCTGTACGGAGCCAATGCAATGGGTTTGGCATCGCCCGTATCAATCTGATGCATTACCCCTTTAGCAATACCTGGTTTATTGCTGAACGTGGGTGCATAGTGTGTCAAAATTTGTTTTACATCTTCTTGTTGGGACTGCGTTAGTTGGGGGTCCAACTTAATGTCAGTTATTGGACAGGGTTTCTTCTCCCTTTCCCAACAAGGTATTGGCATGTCTTGGGGATCTTCTTTAATAGCAAATAATGACCACCCTTCTGCTTTATAATAAGGCTTTATCATGTTCACATGCACGACCCGCCTGCCTTCACCGTATTGAATTATATAGTTTACATCATTCATTTTTGAAATGATTTTAAAAGGACCTTCCCAGGTCAGTTGTAACTTATTCCCTTTTACTGGTCTGATTAATAAAATATCCTGTCCTGGCTCAAAAGATCTCACACGTGCCTTTTTGTCATACCAAACTTTCTGTTTGTGCTGAGCAACCTTGCAATGTTCTCCTGCCAGTTCTAGTGATCGTTTGAGAGTGTTTTGCAATTTAAATAGGTAATCAACTACATTCTCCGAATCTCCAACCGGCCGTCCTTCCCAATTAAATCTTAATAAATCTAGGGGACCCTTGACTTTTCTCCCAAACAATAATTCAAAGGGACTAAAACCCGTGCTTTCCTGGGGTATGGATCTATAAGCATATAATAAGGCTTGAATATTGTCATCCCAATTGTGAGGATGTTCCGTTACATATGCCCTCAGCATTCTTATCAGGCTTCCATTAAAACGTTCTGCCAAGCCGTTCGTCTGAGGGTGATAAGCGGTACTGGTGATATGTTTTATCCCACAACTCTCCCACAAACGCTGCATCAGTTTAGAGGTAAATGAGGCTCCAAGGTCTGTCACGATCTGTTCTGCAAACCCTAGCCGACACATATAACTTATTAGAGCTGAAGCCACTGTTTCAGTCTCTATGTTTCGTAATGGAATCGCTTCCGGATATCTAGTCGCAAAATCCACAATAGTCAATAAATAATGATGTCCCCTGCGACTGGCTTTTGGCAGTGGTCCAATAATATCTATTGCTAAGCGTTGGAAGGGTTGGGAAATTATAGGCAAGGGGCATAATTGTGCTTTCGTTTTATCTTGCCCATGTCCTTGTAATTGGCAAGTATGGCACGTTCGACAAAATAACTTTATTTGCTTGCCCATCCCAGGCCAAAAGAAATTTTGGGACACCCTTTGTTTGGTTCTGGTGATTCCCAAGTGACCTCCAAAGATACTGCCATGTGCATGTTGTATTATCTTGGTTCTGAATTCAGTAGGTACTATCAGTTGCCTGTGGATCTCATTACCCCCCTATTAGGCTTTAAAAGAATCTCCCTGTATAGCAACCCATTGTTGACTATAAACCGCTCCGGGCTTTCAGGGGTTAATACTGTATTCACGGCTGTGGCTTGAAAATATTTCTGTAAATCTGTATCTAGTTTCTGCTTGGCTGCAAAACTAGCTGCTTGACTATTTGTAACTGGCATTATACTTGTATCTTGTGTCAGTTCAGCAATTGTATCAGGCCTTTCCTCCTGAGGTAACTGTCGCAGTTTTTGTGCCCTAGTTATTACAAATGCACTCTGTACATGGTCAAGGAGATCCCACCCGATTAACATTGGAGCTGGGATTTCTGGTGAAACTGCTACTTGCCATTTTCCAGACCATTGTTTATATGTCAGATTAACTAATGCGACTGGCAAGATTTCTGGCTGTTTTGATATTCCTTTTAAACTGATTGTTTTGCCTTTAATAAAGTCTTCTGGCTTTAACAAATCAGGATGTACAATACTAATCTGAGACCCTGTGTCTTTTAAGCCTTTATATGGTTTACCATTCACCCAAATTTCTTCTCCTGTTTTGTGTAATAGCATGTCATCTTGTTGAATTATATAGCACCTCACAACTTGGGCCACTGGTAACTCATCAGCCTCTGACTGGGCCTCGGTTGTCGTGGCAACCATGTTGGCAGTTGGCTCTGTCTCCACAGTTTGGACACATATGTCTGCTTCTGAGGGATAGTATTTGCACTCCTAGTTCTGAGTTCAGTTCTACAGTCCAGTTGTCTATGGCCTTTTTTCCCACATTGCCAACAGATTAATTCAGGCCTTTACCCTCACTATATTTATTTACTTTTCCCTCAGTCCCCCCCGTGTCATAGGCGTGTTATGGGGAACATTTGCATTGGCGGGAAAAATTTTCTTGGCAGTTTCTGTGGTAAACTTTGTGGGCTGTTTGCATTCTCTTAAACTTATTTGTTTCCCACTGTTTGTCCTTATATTTTGGGGCATCATAAGCGTGTTCTCGGATTTCATTTATTTCATCTGCCAGATTAGCAGCTTCCAGGATGGTTTTAGGGCGTCTTTCTTTAATTAAATACTTCAGATGACTATTAATCGTGTCATAAAATTGTTCCAATGCGATCACCTCTTTTATTTTTGCCACAGAATCGCACCCTCCTGTTCTAGCCACTTGTTTAAATAATTTGTAGTTTTAGCTCCTAGTTGAGCAAATGTTCCTCACGCACTTTTTTATTGTTCTAAACTTTTGTCTCAGTTGTTCTGCAGTAATTCCGAATCTAACATAAACCAACTGTTTAAATGCTTCAAAATCTTTAGATTGATCAGATGGCATTTGAGAATAATCTCTGTTAAGGTTCCACTAATACGCGCTCTCAGTATTTGCATTTTTCCTCTCTTTTACTTCAAAATCCTCACAAGCCCTCTCAAAAGAAATGAAAACGCTTCAGGGTCGTCTTTATCTCTTGAGTCAGGGAATCTTTTTTAAATCCCACCCTGCTAGGATTTGTGTGGAACTATTGTTGTTGTTTCTATTATCTACAGCTGATAATTCAAGTCTTTTCATTTCTAGTAAATATTCTCTTTCCTCCCGTTCTCTTTCTCTCTCAATAGTTAAGGTCATTTCTTTCTCTTTCAGTTCTCTCTCTTTGCCTCTCTTTCTCTCTCAATATTTAAGGTCATTTCTTTCTCTTTTAGTTTCATTTCTTTCTCTTGTAGTTCTCTTGCCTCTCTCTCTCTCTCTCTCAATATTAATTCTCTCTCTTTTGCCTCAGCTTGTAACTTTAATTCTCTCTCTTTTGCCTCAGCTTGTAACTTTAATTCTCTCTCTTTTGCTTCAGCTTGTAATTCGCTAGCTCGAATTTTAAATTATATTCCTTCTCAAGTTTCCATTTCTCAAATTCCTCTGAGGCTTTAAACTAGTCCCCTCAGCAGGATTTTTGTTAACTGTTTCAGTACTGGTTTCCTCAATCTGGGAAACCCCATTTTCTTCTTCAGAGCTTTCTACTTGTGAGTCCCTAAGAGCTGTTTTAGTCTTTCTAGGTGGCATTTCTATTTATTTGGTGGTATTTTTTTTCTTTACTTAAGTCAAGGATGTTTCAGTTTAAACTATTTCTTCAGGCTCAGTTTCCACAGTTTAGGTCCAAAGTCACGCCTAAAGTTACCTCAGTGCACTTTATCCAGCGTACTTTTTCCGACCTCTCACTATAAACCTTTCTGCCTGAAATAGTTTCAAAACGCAAAGTATCTTTGTAACTCTCTCACAATCTCACAGTCTTAGGCGCTATCACACCACACCCTAGGGCCAGGTAATTCCTCTCTGAATTCCCCTTCCTTCCCTTTCCAGGTGTATGCGATCCCCTTCCTGACTAGATTGTAGAGTCTCACTGAAGTTTGCTTAAATCCTCTTTAAGCCTCACACTTCACACAATGCGTCACCCTTAAATCCTTCTTGTACCTTGGCACTTCTTGCCAACACTTTAGATCTTTGATCTCAACGTGACCACCACTTATTGACAATCTTTCGTCCGACGCTGCCACCACTTTAATGTCGCGGGCCCTTCGCCCTGTACAGCCCACCCCCGGACGTTTACGGTCTATGAGTGCTGCACCACCGACAAACAGTCCCAGCAGCAGCCCTTCAGACTACTTAGCTGGATCCTGCTTACTTCATTCACCACAGACGAGGATATTGTGAACTAAAAAGATGTTTATTGCGTAAAAGCTTGTGGTTGCTGATAAATAAAAGGTTGTTCAATAAGCTTAAAACAGTTGTCCTATACCGCCTAATACCTCTAGATGTTACCGGCCTAATACCTCTAATAGTAAACTAATATCATAACAACGCGTTTCACTATCTCTTTATCCTCTCTGCTAACATCCACCTAAGACTCTAAACTCCCAGCTCTATCTCTTGACTCACACTTCAACTCCCCGCACTTAACTGCCTCACTGCCCACTGGGAGGGGTTTTTATACCCAGGCTAAGCCCGCCCCTGAGGGTTCTAACTGTCAGAAAAAATTAACCCCTACCTGGCATTGGGCTAGTTCTCCACAGTAACAATGACTGACAGCAGCTCTCCAGGATTCCAGACAAAGGAGCTTTTCCAGCCCTACTGGAGATGCAGGGATTAAACCTTAGACCTTCTACATTTTATTTATTAGTTATTGAATTTATATACAACCCTGAGGTCTCAGGGCAGTTCAACAGAATGCAATACATGCAATACAGAACTATAGCTTTCTCCTGTGGTGTTCCTTTGTGAGTCGAGGACCTGCCACCCGCCTTAGAGATAATAAGTAACAAGGACACAGGAATTTAGGTTAATGGGCTAAAGAAGGCCACAACTTTATTGGTTACAGCATGTGAGTGGTATTGCCCTTAGGCATTGGATCAGACAACTCCACATGACTCCACCCTGCTCAGTGGGGAGTCATTCAAGGGTTAACAACCAGTGTGTGGAGCTTGTTGATGCAAATACAACTGGAAGCTCCCCCTTATGTCACCAGTGTGTCATAGGCATACTGGTGGGGGAACACAATTTGTTGTGTGATGTGACATTATTTTCTGTTTTCCCACAACATCTCTATATTGTTTGTCTTTCTTACTTTTGCCTTGAGGGTTCAGTACTTTTGCTTATGCTGATATAAATCATCTGCTCAGGGTGATATGAACAATTACCCTTAGTTAATAAGTAAATGATCACTACATGACCAGCCCTGTGGATAGCTCAGTTGGTAAGAGCACAAGACTCTTAATCTCAGGATTGTGAGTTTGAGGTCCCAATTGGGCTACAGATTCCTGCATTGCAGGGGAAGTAGACAGGATGATTCTTGTGGTCCCTTCCAACTCTACAATTCTATGATTCCGTGACCATTTTCTGTTCTACTTTTGTATGGCCAAAGCTTTGTTCACCTTTGTGAATGGAACTAGTTAGCTCAGGCTTCCTTAACCTCGGCCCTCCAGATGTTTTGAGACTACAATTCCCATAATCCCTGACCACTGGGATGCTTTACACCATCAGTGCTGCCAGTTCAGACCTTAACACACACAAACACCCCCCCCCCCGTTCACTTCCATGAAGCCTCATCTTATATATAAAAGAGCCTTTCTCAAAGCAGCCTTCTGACAGGGTTGCCAATGGTAAAACTTTTCCAAGGGAGCAGGTCTTTTGACTTCATCACAGCTTCTCCCATATGTACGTTTAGGTTTTGTAGGAGCTCCAGCACGAGGGAGTCTGTGTGCTTGCAGACAAGAAGCAAAAGGAATCAGATCAGAGGTCATGGGGAAAAGCGAAAGAACAGTCCAGTTTGTGTCTGCCTGCTGCAAGTCTTATAAGGCATGAAGTGCAGTGCTAGGAGAAGAGGGAGCTTCAAGAACCTTCCAAGCCAAAGAGCTAATTCAAATGTACAAGCATTCATGTGGTATATATCTACCTCTGACTGTAATGCTTCTGGGATGTACATAAGAGATTGGAGTGGTGGTGTTCTGGTTTGTTTTTGTTTTTTAAATCCCACCCTGTTCAAGCTCTCTTCTCTGACATGGACATCCTCCAGACTTCATTTTTATTGTGTATTCATGATTATTTGTGCTTGTGATGGTGTTGGGGTGGATACATTTCCAGAATGGTTTATTCCTGCAAAGGTTTTGGGGGTGGCCATACTGCCTCATTGTTCATGTTCAGCTTCCTGCTGAAATCCTGAAACTTTTCATGCCACAAATATTCTGATCTTGCTGTTTTTCGTCCTCCTTTTGTCTCCCTTCAGATGCAAGAATGCGATAACATTGGGGAAATGTCTCAGAACACTAATAAACCAGAATGTGGACGGTCCAGTATAAATCTACCACCAATGCGCTATTATTGCATCAATGGTACGTTGTAAAGTATATCTGCAAGAAACTCCTCTCTGAAGGAGCTGATGTGGGATTAATCTTTCCTTCTTAGCCATTTATCTGCTCAAAATGACAGGAAGGGTACTGTAGAGCATTTGCTTTGCATGCAGAAGGTCCCAAGTTCAATCCCTGGTATCTCCAGGTAGGGCTGGGAGAGAAACCTACCTGAAGGCACAGCCCATAGACAATACTCAGCTAGATGGACCATTGGTATGACTTTGCATAAGAGAGATTCCTAGGTTCTTGTATTCCCTACTGCATCCCCCACAAGCTGCTTGTCTCCCTAAGAGTTGAAAAATATGGGTTGGTGTATCTTTTTTCTATTAGGGGAAAAAGCACCTGGGTGCAAATTTGAGTAGAGAAATGGCTGGTAAGGATAGGGCCGAGCAGGTTCTCCACCTCCCTACATTAGTCCTGTCCTCAGTGTGATGTCATATGGAGTTGTTTTACCTGAAAAAAGGAACCCTATGGGTATATATGTTGGATCAATCCATCAACCTCTGATGGGTGATTTAGAAGGATTGGGTCCGGCATCACTTTCGCTGCATGTGTGTGCCAGTATCCATACTCAGCAGTTACATTTCAACACAGCTCCTTCCTTGGAAGCGTATTTGGGGTTGAAGGTACACACAGTAGGCAATAAACACTCATGGACACCATAAAGATTCAGTCAAGTTTAGATGTTTACTTGACAGGCATAAAAGCATATTGGTAGAAAATATATACAGTACAGACATTCATCACTGCCATGGTCAAGAGATGCTTAGAGTCTGATATGAGTCCAAGACTCTCTCTCTCTGCTTCTCTCACTGCAAGACGCAAGTAAGAGACTCATAACAAGTTACACAGAACCGTTATCAGTACTTCCTGTCACACTGCACATGTCCAAAGAACAGTTCCCACAGAAAATGTCCTTGCATAGACAAAACAATCTCAGACTGCTGCTGCTGCTGCTTGAAACATCTTCTCTGTTTCTGGAACAAATTATTCTCTCTCACACAGAGAGAATATCCAACAATATACCAAAGTTGGTGAACCTGTGGCCCTCTGGATGCTGTTGGGCTCCAAGTCCCATAAGCTCCAGCTAACATGGGCAATGGTTAGAGGTGGTGGAAGTTGTTGTTCTACAACCTCTGGAATGTGATGTGGATTTCCATCCCTGGCATAGACCTTTAGAATCACATGTAGCATGTAGTTCCATTCTCTGAGCCAGTGTGAGCCAGTTCTGTTTGCATGTCCCACCTTTTCATGCTTAAAGGAGCCTTGTGAAGGCATCCTGCCCAAGACCTCCAGAATCCTGGAGCAGACACTGCACATTAGAGGTCAGTAAGAAATCAATAATTTGTTTGTTTCCTGTATTCAGTGCTTATTACAGTGGCTGCATGGAAGCAGCTCGCTTTTAATTATGGCCGAGGCAGATTTATTTTGTAGCATCATTGAGTGATAAGTCAGCCTTTACCTTTCAAAATGTGAAGCTGTTTATTGTTGGCAATGAAACCACGGAACAGAGAAGCAAGTCTGAAAATGGATTTGTGTATTATTTTGCCCAGATCTTTTGTGGGCAGATGATGAAAGAGAAATTAATGTGGACTTCAAAACTTGTTCCGCCTAAAGATGCAATTCAATAGTTGTGTGATACAACTGGCCACATGCCATTGCTCCATTCAGTTCTACCATCAATCCATAGGGAAGAAGTATATAACAACAACAACAACAACAACAACAACAACAACAACAACAACAACAACAAGCAGCTCTGGGCTAAATATAAATATTTGGTGACATGCAGGTATACAATTTCATTTCACAGTTTCAGTAGTGTGATACTTGCCCTGTTTAGGTCTCTACACAGATCTGATTTGAATGGTAAGTAGAATAAAAGTACATTTATAAGTATCATGGCTACAAGACCCCACATCAAGCTTCTTCTGTTTTTAATTACAAATTTCACAAGTCCGCTAACATTTAACATTGGCCAGGGCATTTATATTTAATGGCAAACCTAAATTTTTGGGTAAGGACTTTTGTAGGAAGATTACATTGTCCCTGGGATAAGTGAAGCAGTCCTAGGAGGAAAAGATTATTTGCATTAAGCATCAACCCTGGCACCCAAAGCATACCCAACCTGTCAATCTGCTGTTCTCAAACAAGGATAACCACCATTTCATTCTCTCATTTCCCAAGTACCCTTGGCTGCAATAATCACTGATGAAAGGAAAATAGAGCATATGTTGCTCATGAGGTTTGCTTAAGTTAATGGTGCAATTGGTCATTAGTGTGACTAATAGCAATAGGCCCCCTCTGATGAATTATTTGTTCAAAAGGCTCCAGCTGCTTCAGCTTGGCATTAGTCCGTCATGTATAACATATCTGGCTTCCTGGTGTTTTAGAAAGTGATTTTTGTATAATTGACAAATATTTGGGCTAAGTTGGCCTTATGGATATTTCAGTGTTCTGAGCCCCCTGCTCAACAGGGGAGGCAAATGTCTGATAGTTACCGGTAAGTCTTCACTGACAAAGAAGCACTTACAGCAGCTCCCATGGTGCTCTGGACACAAACACACACTTCTAGATTCTAGGCAGCTGTCCTCAGATTTGTGCTCAGCTCTGTGGAGCCGTTGCAGCAAGGGAGGACCATGTCCCTCACCAGCTTAAGTACTCTCAACTGATGGAGGGGTATGTGTGTAACCTGAGGCTCCTCCTACATGGAAACTATTACTGCTCTTTCCTCTTCAAGCCCCTCCTATTTCTAGCAGATGGCGGGGTAGGGAGTGGCAGGGAGTCTACTGGCTCATCCCTTGCCTGAACAGTCTCTTTCTCCTTTGCCATATCCTGCACGCCTCCTTCCATCTCAGACTGCCCTTCCCCCTCTTCCTCTTCCTCCTCTGGCTCCTGCCTTGCAGGCAGCCTCAAACCCCATAAAATAAATCACTGACCCATTCTCCTGGGTCACTGTCCTGGCCCCTGCCTCCACCACACACTCTTCCAAGCCCTGCCAATTCCTGACACGCAGCTGTTACAAATGTGCTAGTATTCTACAGGGTATCGGATAGCAGTTACCCCAGGATCACCCTATAATGTCTACTCCAGGCATAGGCAAACTCAGTCCTCCAGATGTTTTGGGACTACAACTCCCATGATCCCTAGCTAACAGGACCAGTGGTTTGGGATGATGGGAATTGTAGTCCCAAAATATCTGGAGGGCCGAGTTTGCCTATGCCTGGTCTACTCCCAGGGATGGGCCACAACTCAGCGGTAGACCATTTTAATTTTTCCCTCCCCCATCCTATAAATTCTAATTGTTATTGATACAAAATGCCTTTTACTTATGGTCACCAATCTAAGCAACACACACTATGATGCATCATTTCATAAGTGTGATAATTGTAATTATTTTGGAATATACACTTCGACACAGCTTTGTTAATATATTCAAAAACATTTGAGCTTTATTAATTGTTTCCTTTTCATTTTCATGTGAGTGTTGCATGTCACATGCTCTCATATAAACAAAGATATATTTCAATGCAACCATGTTAAACAGTATAAAGAAGAAAATGAATATAAAATATGTTACACACATCCCAGTCACAACTGAAATGCTGGAAAGCTGCTGCCAGTAAGTGCAGACAGTATTGTGCTAGATAGACCAATGGTTGGACATTGCTTGGAAGCCATTCCCCTTGCATTCAAGTGGGACATACACTACATTTTTTTGCTTAGGATCACAATCTTAAAGTAATACAACGTAATCCTGTGCACATTTACTTAGGGCTCGTCCACACTCCTGCTTGTCCTGTTCCCAGAAAATACAAGTCTGAGCACTTTGCTGCTTGTCCTGTGCTTTCTTGGCACAATTCTGAGTGGTTTTGCCTTTTTGCCCCGCCGCTACCTGACCCCCTCACAGAAAACCTGATTTTAGCGCCAACTTGGAACAAACAGCAATCTTTGGAAAACTCAACTGTTGTTTCTTCCAATTAAGCACTAACCACATGCAAGCATGCAAATGTGATGTCACACGTCTGCGTTGCAGTGGCAGCCGCTCCTCTTCCTCCTCCTCTCTGCAGCCAGTGAGGCACCCTTTTCCACTGGGAGGGCCCCCCACAAAAAGGATGCCTCGCTCACTGGCTGTGGAGAGCAGAGCTGAACTGCTTCTCTCTCGGAGGCAGCACCACTGCCACCTACCAGCTTTGCTCATTGACTTTGTGGGTGCCCAGCCCCCACAATTATATTGCCCCCTGCAGTTGTCTCCTATGAGCGCTAAATTGTGGGCTTTTCCAGGGAAAAGAGGAAGAGCAAATGGAGGTGTGACTAAGCCCTCAGAAGTAAATCTATTTTCAACAATGCTTGGTCCTAGTTAAGTGGGAACAGGATTCAATTTTAATCTATGCAGCTTTGGTTTTTTTTGGGAAAAGGTATTAAATATTTTTTAGCGTGGTCTTCCTATAAAGGTAGAAATAGGTACCATATATTTGGTTCACTGCTTTCTAAATCACAAGGACCACCTAAATTCAATGACAGTACTTTGAACATCGACTATGTAGCAACAAGGTAGCTATAAAAGTACAATTAATATAACAGTTCAACAACTTGATTGCTTTGAGTTACCAGATCTATTTCATCTTTGTATGAGAACATAGGAGATTATTATTCTCTCCCACCATTGATAGGAGTTATTCTTGTATAAAGCTATTTCTGTGAGGAAATACAGTGTAAAACATCAAGAAGTCCCTTTTGCTTAGGAATTAATGATCAGCAGAATCTGCAACTGAGGTTATGAATAAAACACCCACACAACTCTGCAAGAGCTTGGGGCATTGGCATCAAACTGTGAGGTCAAGTTTATCAACCTGACATGCAAAAGTCTTCAGAAAAATGAGCTGGATCTGAAAAGAAAGATGTTTGGGGATCTGCAAAGTAGCCTTTTGGGCACAAGACAGTCCCTGAAGCATTCATTTAAAAAAGAAAAGAAAATTACCATTTCTCAAAAGTGAAAGCTGACTTTGTTATGCCCTATAACAATGTGGACATTTTTTTTTTTAATACCAGTGCGAGCCTTTAAACAGGTCACCTAAAACTGTAATATCTTTAAGCAAGAGAAATGATTTGGTTTCCAAGTTAAAACATTTGCCCACAAGAATGCTCTGCAAATAATTCATTGATGAAATAATATAGGTTGGGATTCAGGAAGCTATTGGTGACTTTATTTCTTGGAACACACCTTCATGCCATGTCACAAATGGCCTTCGGAAGTCCCTTTTCTATATATATAAAAAAGGCCATTCAATAGGCTGCTTTTGTGAACAAGAACTCCAAAGCCTCCTTAGCTGCATAGTACTACCGGTAGTTGTTCAGTTAGTTGGGTCCCAGCTGTCTGCTCACAAATCAGGTGCACAAACAAGTCTTTTAGGCCCTTGGGTGAATATCATGTAATGGACAATATGCTTATAGCACACTTTCAGCCAGAAGACTGGAAACAATTACCAATACAAACCCTGAAGACATTTTTAACCCAGGAGATTTGGCAGGTCAGGGGGCTCTGAGAGAACTGGGTGGGGTGTGTCTGTTCTCAGAGACATTTTCAAAGCAGTAGTGAGAATTATTACAGCAGAAGTAGAATGTTTAAAATTAAGACCTGATTAGCTGTATTGGCATTCATATTGTAAATATTCAGGGATCAAAAAAAAAAAAGACTTGGTTTTAAGGGAAGAGTTAAGGTGCTTATAGATTTTCTTATGTGTCAAAAAAGCACAGAAATTGCAACTTAATGCACCTGCTTACTTTCCATGCCATGTAAGCTGGAAGAGGTGCTTGTTATATTCATAGCCTGTCATGAACTGGCAGGACAACAGAGAGGAGTAAGAGAATTCCAGAGAAGGATGTAGCCAGGACTGGGATACACTGGGGCAAGCTGGGGGTGAGGAAGGAGAGGTTGGTGTAGGAAGTACTCACAGGGTGACAGACGAGGGGATGGGGGTCAGTACACAGGACCCAGAGCAGCAGGACCCATCAGCAGATGGGTCATTCAAAAATGGCATTGATACAGAAATGGACAGCAGTGGTCTAAAATTTATGTCAATCAAAAATAATATCTCAAGTACAAATACAAGCATACCTTGTCTTAAAGAATAATTTTATAATGCAGAATTCAGAATCACCACTGCCCCAATTGCTTTTATTTTGTATGGTTTACAGGAATTTCATATAGTTATCTCCATAGATAATACTTATCAGGTAACCATGTGTACAGTCCTATGCACATCTTCAATTATTTTTCCCAGTCAGAAATTTATGGAGACTTGCTAACACAGTCATATTTGACATGATCTCCTGAATTTGTTTCTTATGTACGTTGATATAAAACCAAAGTCACTTGGTTTCGTACTTGCCCTGTGTCTTCTGTAGTGAAACGGATAAGCAATTAACCAACCAAATGTGAATCTCAGCTCCAAGCTAAGATACAAGTTATAAACCTGGAGTTTGATAAGAATGGTCATCTCAGAGATGGTGACTGTCAACAGCGTCAACTAAAGATGACTGATGGCAACAGAAAACTCAAGACTGTGTTACTTCAGTCTCTAATATGAAATGCTATGCATGTTTACTTAGAGACAACCCATGTTGGATTCAGGGTACTGTACTTTGTTCTCTCTCGCTTCCTAAATACAGTATGAAAGCTAGTTTCTAAAGTGTCCTTTTCTGCTGCAACACTGACCTCTGCTGAGCAGCTTCAATATACTGCAGATTCCAACTGCAATCCAACCTTTCCAAAATGGAAATCACAGCAGGATTACAATGACAAACTCTTACAGAAATTTCAATTTAGTGAGCATCAGATTCCCAGTAAACGAGAAGCAATACACAGGGAGTTGGTATCAGCAGCAATCAAAATGTTGATAAATGCAGCATAATTTTGGACTCCAGACCACTTCCCATATGCAATATTTCCATATAAAGGCAGACTTCCACACACCCCTGCACACCAAGTATTCCTCACCGCCACCTGCCTATAAAGTTGTATTCTGCTTGTGCTGGCTTAATTCCAGCAGACCATATTATTTCACACAATTACAAAAATTGCTACTATATTATTCTTGTGATGGAAAAAATGTCATTACCCCCACTTCAGGACAAAGTTTAGCACCTTCATATTTGATATTTCCCAGATCAATACACTACCACAACAGATGCCTCAATTTGGTTGGAGACCTGCCAATTACCTTAATCTGGCTTCACCCATAGCACATGCCATGAAAACTATTAATAGAGTGTTAATGTAGCTGGGAGGCCTGATCCAATACTCTGCAGACAGAGTATTCCCTCCCTCACTGCAAGAAGTGAAGCTACAGGGAACCAGGCAGAGGGCCTTCTTGGTAGAGGTGCCCGCCCTGTGGAACACCCTCCCATCAGATGTCAAGGAAATAAACAGCTATCTGATGTTTAGAAGACATCTGAAGGCAGCCCTGTTTAGGGAAGTTTTTAATGTTTGACGTTTTATCACTTTATTATTATTATTTTCTGTTGGGAGCTGCCCAGAGTGACGTATAAATAATAAATTATTATTATTATTACAAGTTCAGTGTGGAAGTAACAAACCTGCACGTCTATGGGCCAAACTACCTGTGATACTAAACCCTGCCCTCAGCCAGTTCCCATCTGTCTGCCTTTCTTACAACTAGTCCAGCAGGTAGCACTGGCCATCAGCTTTCTCCTCCTTAGGCTCAGGGTTGCCCTTGTGGAACTCAGCCAGGGGGAAGATGAGTTCAACACTAGAAAGAGTTGGCTCTGCCTATCATTGGCTCTGGTTCTACCTACTCTTGGCCTCCCTGCCCTACCTGTCGGAATGTGTAATCCATATTTTTGTGTTGGGTTTTTTTTTTTAAAATAAATACAGATGTGGAGGTTGCAAGACCTGAACAGTGGAGATAGGCAGAGTATTACCCATATCTTTTCCACCATGGACGATGAAAAAGCAGCTTGGTGGGGAACAATTATTATTATTTAAATGACTGGGACAAAAAAAAGGTTAAGTAGCTCCCCACTCTAAGTGGATCTTTCACTTCAAATTGAAGTATCAGTGGCTTGTTTGCAAATTGACACCCCCCACCCCCTGAGTTCTGGGAGGAAAACTGCAACCCATTCAGCATCCCATGTAGATTAGTCAACACTGTTTAATATCAATATTTGACTATCAGTTTGAAAGTGTCTATTAAAACATGTCAATTAAAATCCTGAAAATAAATAAAAAATTGCAAATGAAATGAAAGGAATAATAATAATGATACAATTCATGAGTTACAGTTTATACCTCTTTGGTCGATGAAAAGCTTTTTGCCCATCATACTTTCTCATATGTGTAGTTTGAGATAAAGTTATTTGCTGGGATTAACAGGACTGTAAACTCTTCCAGATGGAGGGCACAAGGAGAAGGGGACGACAGAGGATGAGATGGTTGGACAGTGTTCTTGAAGCTACTAACATGAGTTTGGCCAAACTGCGAGAGGCAGTGAAGGATAGGCGTGCCTGGCGTGCTCTGGTTCATGGGGTCACGAAGAGTCGGACACGACTGAATGACTGAACAACAACAACAACAAACTCTTCCAAACAAGTGCAATAATATTCTTGTGGCATCTACAGTACTTCTGCTGGTGGCAAATGTTTGCTTTGCACAAATTCCTCTTTACCAAAAAGGTAAAGTTCGTACGTCACAAAGTAGGAAGCAAAGTAGTCCACATCACTACCTATACAAGGTACTGTAAAGGTTCTAGCAAAGTATTTGCATAAGATACAATCTCTTCCTGCTGAGAGTGAGACTAGGCCTGACTGATAGTAGATTGATGTAGCCTTTGACAGGTGGTTGTGATATACTGAGTTAGACTTTACAACTGGCCAAACAGCCCAAATCTGGACAGTCCAGATCAAATGTCAGTGCCTGATAGGTCAAAGTATTGCAGCATGATGTTGTCAAATGAAGCCTGGGGCAAGGCAAGTGCTATTGCCCATCCTGTTTAAGCAGATTTAAGCAAACATGTTGACAAGTTATGAAGGTTGTCAAAAATGAATCTTATAAAATATTGCTGTTACTTAACCAGTAAAGAGGATTTCTGACTTTGACCACTTTAATAACAAAGCAGATTTTTTTATACCATAGATCTTCTTATGGCCCAAATGTAAATTAAACAGGTTACTGCAAAATTTAATACTTGCTCACATAATGGGGGGGGGGGGAGTCTCATGTACAATATTAGTTAACAGTAGAAACTGTTCAACTATCCACTTCCATGAAATTCAAATGAATGATTGATCTGTCTTTTAAAGGGCTGAAAGATTTTGTGATTATTTAAATGCACCTACAGCAAAGCAAGGTTTGAACATGAGAACAGCTAACTTGCATAAGATTATAAGCTCCAGGGCAGAAGCTGATTACCTACTGAGATCAGGATGGAAATTTCCTTAAAGTCACAGAGATGTCTGAATACATTATAGTTTTCTTTTTGGTTTCAAAATCCTCACAACATTTTTCCAGGAACAAATTATTCTGACTATAATGGCTTTGCTGGCTTGTGCTACAAAGCTTGATTTAGGAACTACTGGATATTTCTGCACCCAAGATGCTGGATTTCAAGGATCTATGACCCACGTTTGTATTCCAAAATGTTTTCCCCATAATCATCCAATCTCAGTATACCAGATGTCATGCTTTTAAAACAGTTACAGGTGGGTAGCCGTGTTGGTCTGCCATAGTCAAAACAAAATCAAAAATTCTTTCCAGTAGCACCTTAGAGACCAACTGAGTTTGTTCTTGGTATGAGCTTTCGTGTGCATGCTTTTAAAAGATCTTTTTACACATCATCAACTTGATCTACCAACTCCAGCTGTTAAAATGGTGGATTATGACTTATGTTACTCTCACTAAAATCAGCGCTTTTTTTCAAGAAAAATTGCTGCTGAAACTCACCATGAAGTTGGTCCAGTAAGTCACTGGGCAACTTGGGACAGCCCTAAACGGATGCTCGCAGAGGTGCTAAAAACTCTGACAAGCTGTTTTCCTAGTTGGCTTGGGGGGTTGCCACTGGTTCTGATGCAGGTTAAATAAATATACCTTCACTTTCCTTAATTCTCTTAGATTCAGGAAGATGTCTAGGGTAGCCTGGGTGGAAGGGCCTTTGTGAAAACATGCAACTGTACAGGCCCGGCCCTGGAGATTGACCAGTTGCAGGTAGGAGTGGCTAGGTGCAATTATATATATATATTTATATATATAGGCACACACATGCTAGCCAGCTTTTGCTTTGACTTGAAATGTTCGTTTTGAGCTTCTAAGAAGTACGTAAATGCAAAGAGCTAACAGGGTGAATGCCAGCCTGCAATGGCACCCACTTGAGAGGTGCTGGACCTTTGCTCTGGCATGTTGTGGCTGAAAAGAAGCACTGATTAAAATTTGCTTCTGCTGTCAATGCAATTGCACTGGTTAAAATTCAAATACTCAGGGTCTGACTCTTCAGTCAATAATGCTGAAGATAAAACTTAAAAGTTCTGCAAAGGGTACTTGATTGAATTCCAATGGTACTTTCCAGCAATCTTCACATATCACTAGATAATTCATTCTTACAGGGGTTTTGAGATCAACCTTTTGTTTAGTTATCAGCAACAGTTTCAGTAGCTTGTGCTAGAAGGTCACAATACTTTATAATTAAGTGTGGGTGAGGCAAATCTATTCCTTCACACTGAAGATAGGTGAGGCTTCTTATTGAGTTTGCTATAATTCCTCATTATGCTTTACATTTAAATATTAATAATAAGGGTGTCATTGGAGAACAAAATATATTATTCCCATTCACCAAAGTTAATAGTCATGTATATGTGTCGATTTATCAAGGTTAACAGTAATTTATATGAATTGTTTCCAACATATACGACAGTTTACCCTCAGAAAATTATCTTAAGGACATTGTTTTTCTTGTACTGTACACTGCAGAACATTTTACAGCAGTGAAGAGCCTATTAAAGCTCCTTAGTTATGTCATTATCAAAATTAAATAAAACTATTGTCTTCTTATGGTAGGAAGCCAACTTTGCAAAACAGGCTGAACAAAAACAAACAAACAATGGGACAACTTCAGAATCAAGGTAGCTGATTTGCTGGTTTGGACATTAACTCTAAGCCAGCTGCTCCATGGTTTGTTTCCATACTGGGCTAAGGCAGGAGCAAAGTGGAAGTGCTAGAGATGTGTGCACTAGCAT
Organism: Lacerta agilis; assembly: GCF_009819535.1. NCBI lineage: Eukaryota > Metazoa > Chordata > Lepidosauria > Squamata > Lacertidae > Lacerta > Lacerta agilis. The sequence goes on along the minus strand of NC_046318.1, from coordinate 52,054,452 downwards.
GTAGCTCAGGCATATTAAGGGTGAAACAAGCTGTACTTTGTGGCTTCTCATTGTGCTAAAATGCAACCAGTATTAAATAAGTTGACGGAGTTGCAGTGGTCTTCAGTGAGTGCACTGGAATGCTAAACAGCAGCCTTCCCCTACTTGGGCTCTCCAGATGTTTTGACAACTCCCATCAGTTCAAGGCTGGGAAAGACTGAGATAAAGTCTTGTAAACCTACATACTGCTATACAGTACTGCAGTCACAAGGAAAGCAACTTTCAAAGGCTGGTGTACAACTAAGTTCTACTCAGAGTAGACACACTGAATTTAATGAACACAACTAAGTTGGTCCATTAATTTAAATGGGTTTACTCTGAGTAAAACTTAATTGAAAACCACTAATATGTCTAATGGCCTATAGCCACAGCTCTCTCCCACATATTTCTTTTGGGTGGCTCAGAGTAGACCAGCTAACACTAATGGGCTAAATTGAGTCATGACTAATTTGACTGATTTCAATGGGTTTTCTATTAATGTGAGTCGCCATAGCCCCACCCCCTATTCAAAATTATTTGATTTTTACTATTTCCCCCTTAGTATTCTAGATGGTGGTAAATTTCCCAGCTCTATATGCTGTAAACATTCCAGAATTGTAAAAGTCACAATTTATTTTGAGAAGTCTCACAATATACACTCTCACAAACTGATTTAATCTCCAAGAACAAGATCAGAATACTACAAGTTTCCAGAAAATTCACGTTCTCATTTAAACCAATATTGAACAGTTTCTCAGAAAATTTTAAACTCTAAACAGTTCAAAATATTCAGGATTTAACTGAAACATTTGCTGTTCAGCTACTGAAAGTAAAGAAGTCCAAGAAGCCATTGATGAATGTATAAGCTAGACACTTGTACACAATTCTTGCACAAGAATGCATACCCAAGTTTGCTTCTTAGTAAATTATTAACATTATTTTTTTTCTTGTTTAGATTTCACTCTACTGTTACTTATCAAACCTTCTTGTTAAGGGAGAGAAATTCTCAAATGAGTGTGCACAAAATACATTTATTCCTCTTAGATTTTCAAAGCGTTTACTGCATCCTGGTGGAAAGAAATGTTGCAAAGATATTTACTGCCCGATTTCAATAACTTTGAAATGTTTATGCAACATTACTGAGTTTTTATTTGTTTATTTATTAAATTTATATCCTCCTAAAGGTTCCCAGGTTTGCAATGACCTTGGTCACTCATTAAAACATATTCAATGAATGTATCTGGATTATATACAGGCAGGGCCATCTTAAGTGAATCCGGCGCCCTGGTGCGAAGATCCCTCCGGCGCCCCTTGCGCTCCGCCGGGCAGGGCCAGGCGCAGCGAGCAGCAGGAGGGCACGGTGTGGCGGGGACGGCGAACTTGCAGGGCCAGGTGCGGTGGGCAGCCGGAGGGCGTAGAGGGGCGGGTGGGGATGCTGCCAGCTGTGCTCCACCTCCGCCTCCGCCTGCTTGGCCGAAGCGGGGGCGCGATACTGGCTGCAGCGCCAATGGGAGGCTTGCCGACGGCCTCCCCGTGTCCGCAGCTTGAGAAGAGGTGGGTGAGAGCGGCGCTGCAGGCGGGGCTGGAGGGCGCAGGCAACCCCCTGATGCCGTGGCACCTTGCGCCAGTAGCCTCAATGGCTAAGACGTCCCTGTATACAGGAATAGTTAGAAACTTTCAACCCACCTACATCTTTTAAAATTCAGCAATGAATTAATTGGGGATAATATGCAGTCTCCTCTGCATTTCTCAAGAAAAGCTGACTGCTTTTTAGCTGAAGGTACATAAGCATGTATGTCACAGTCAATGCAAAATATGCATGTGTATGAATCAAATGAAACAAATAAGACTTTGATGGCATCAAAGTATCATTAGGATTGAAGTGCTATTTTGTAACATGAAACTTGCAGGATCAGACATGACTGCATTATACCAAAGAGCAGATATACCGGTAACATGCTATGCAATGCACTTCAGCCGTGGTTGCAAAGGGAACCAGGATGCAATACGGTGCACTTTGCCCTACAGTGAAGCTCACTGAACAGAAACGTCGTTCTACAGGCCAAAGTAAATGAGATGCTAGGCATGTGATTTGGGCCTTGCACTTGAGTTTCTGCTTACACCTGTGCGGCGGGGAGTGATTCAGATGGGATTGGGAACTATAGTATGAGATGGGAACGGATGCAATCCTGACCTGAATCTCCACCGTGCAACTGATAAATTGCCCCAGCGGTGGGGGGAAAACCTCGGCAGCAAATCCCGCTGAATGGAATAGGGTGGGAATTAATTCCAAATGGAACGTGCAGAGGGCACTGGAAGTGAGCGTTTGCTTCTGCAAGCTGAACAAATGGTTCCGGGGCTGCACTGACGAGACACAGAACCAGCAGCAGCCTCTCCCAGGCAAACTCTCTCCCGTCCCGCTCCGCCCTCCACGTGCCCCCTCGTTCCCTTCCCTCTCCTTCTGCGTTGCCACGTTCCAATCGATGCGTTCCCAAGCACGGTCCCCGCCGCGGACGCAACGGGCGCGCGCGCGCGCGCGAACGTCGAGGAGGCGTTCCCCGCGGACCGTATTCGCCAATCACGTTCGAGCGGCTCCTCCCCAACCGCGAGCCTCCGCCTCGCGATTTGCTAGGGGCAGCTGCCAGTCGGGCAATCAGGCTCCCGCCCAAGGGTCAGGTCGGTGTGCGGAGCGAAGAGCGTCCGCCCCGCCCTCGCGCCGAGCCCCGCCCCCCCGTCGCGAACGCGCCCACCGTCGCGAACGCGCTCCCGCCTCTCTCACTCTACTCGGCGGCGTTACCTGACAGGAGGCGACATGGCCCCGCGCAAGAGCCCCAAGAGCGGCAGCCCCGGCCCCGGAGCCAGGAGAGGTCAGTAGCGGCCGCCCAGATGGCCCTGTTGTGGAGGGCGAGCGGGCGAAGAGATGCCCATCCCGCCTTCCTGGTTCTCCGGACCCGGCGGTCCTCCGGAGGCGGCGTTGGCGGGCGGGCGGGGTGGATGGGGGTGGGAGCGGGGCCTCTCCTCTCCTGTCAGCGCCGCGCTTTTCGAAATTGGCGCCCTGAAGTCCAGTCCTCTTCCAGCCGCCTTGCCGCCCGGGAGAATTTGCTGCCGGTCCCGAAGCGGCTCCTCAGGAGGAGGAGGCGGCTCCCTCCCGTTGGGCAAGGGAATGAGGGGCCTGGACGGTGCTGCTGCTGCTGCTGGGATCAGGGGCGGGGAGGGGAATAAAATGGAGCCCGGGATTTTCTCAGTCCGAGGCGGTCCTGCTTCTGAATACCAGTCACTGGAAAAACCGCGGGAGGCGAGAGGGCTCTTGTGTTCGTGAGAGCAGGATGCGGGCCGTTGGTCTCGATCCAGCAGCGGGCACTTCTTTTGCATGCCCGACTGCAGGTCGTGAAAGCGCTCTCGAAATCCCATCGCTTCTGAGCTCCTCCTTGAGCACACAGATTGAGAGAGAAGGAGGCGAGGAGCCCGGCTTCGTTTATTTCCCCTTCCACTTGTGTACACAGGTCACACCTCTCAGCTGGGTAGAACCGATTTAAAGAGGCTGCCATCCTGGGCGCACGTGTACAATTAGGAGCTGGTAGCTTTTCTTGCTCTTTTGAAACTGTGTGGTTTTAGAACGCATAGGAACATTGAATTGTAGAGTTGGAAGGGACCCCCGAGGATCACCCCCCCCCCCTGCAAGGCAGGCATATGCAACTGTCCCATACAGGGATTGAACATGCAACCTTGGCATTATCAGCACCAAGTTCTATCCAAAATAAGTTATCCAGGCCGACTCTTGTGGAAGACAGTGGGTCTCAATTCCATATAAAGAGACATAGGATTGTGTTGCAAGGTTGCAAACCAATGTATGCTGGAGTGAAATGCCATGGAATTCAGTGAGGCTTGCTTCTGAGTAAACACGCACCAATCCTTGATGATAAAGGATTAGCTACTTCATGCACAAACTGGCACAGATCAAGTGTTGACTGACTAGGTTGATGATGTGCATGCCCCTGTGAAATGTCCCTAACTCTGAATTCTTTCTAACCCTTTACTTTTCCCACTCATTGCCATTGCTTTCTGTAATGCCACAGTTTTGTTCCATTTGCAGCCCATTTGGTGACCATCTTCAGGACACCTGAGGAGAGGCTAGCTAATGTAGCCTTTTCATGGGGGGTTATCATCCTGTGAGGGTATCTACATTGTGCGCAAAGTGCAAGTCACTGTGTGTTAGCAGAATAAAATCCTGTTCCATTCTGTATTGAAACACTGCAAAGTATTTCATACAGTTATTTTGAGTGTCTTTCTTTACACAGAAAGGTGGCTATCAAATGCTTCTGATGATTGCTGCCTTGCTGTATGATGGTTTTGTGCTCTATCGTGCACTAACTATAGTCCACTGGGGGAAGATCTTGGAATAATCTATTTCAAAGTGGTATGGTGGCAAACCATTCTCTTGAAGTGGATGTTGTTAACCTTGTTCCACTGGTGGTGTTGCATAAACCCGCAATAAAGCAAAACTATTGTATCACAATGCAATCCTTAAGTTATTTATCTGGAAGTCCCGTTGATTTTAGTTAGACTTACATGCAGATAAGAGTGCTAGTTACCCTGTTTCTCCTAAAATAAGACATAGCCATAAAATAAGCCATAGCAGGATTTCTATGCATTTGCGAAATATAAGCCGTTCCCCAAAAATAAGCCATACCCCGAAAATAAGCCATAGTGACGTGGCACCTCCCATTAAAACAGCCTGGGGAGGCGTGGCTATGCAGCGTATCGATGCAACACGGTTAAAATAAGACATCCTCAGAAAATAAGCCATACTGTGTTTTTTTGAGCAAAAAAATATATAAGACGGTGTCTTATTTTAGGAGAAACACGGTATATACAAAGTGCTGAGGCACTTTTCTAGCACAGTTATCTTTGGGAATCTGTAGTAGATAATCTGATTGTTGGTCAGAGTTTTTTTGTTTGTTCAACACCTCTGTTCTACTGGACACTAAACTGAATTACACAGATGAATTTTGCTGTGATTTGTCCAAAAAGATGTTTGATAAATTTTGTTGTGATTTGTCCAAAACTCTGTGTAATTCAGTTTACTACAGCTTTGTGAGGCTGCAATGGTGGGAAACATAGATTTTTCTACATCATTAAATTAGCTGGCTGAGTGAATTTTCTAGGATTTGGCACATGGCAGCCTAACCCACAATCTATCTCATTAAATCACCATTGTAGTTTGTTGCCTGTAATCTGGCATCAAGTTTCATGTACAAGTATAAAATGCTTTCTCTTGATTGTGTGGCAAGACTTGTATCCCTTGCCAGTAAGGTATTTTCACTACTTCTGTTTGGTTACTCCCTCATCTCTTCCAAAGTGTTTACGTGTCAACTGCCCATTAAAGAAGGGTGAGGTATGACCAGATGGTTTACATTTGCTGCTTGTATTTAAATCAATCCCCCCTCCTTTTCCTTCTCTACTGGCATTTTAGTGACAGAGAAATGTCTTAACTCGCAGAAGAACACATGCATAAGTGAATGGAAAACTTTATATAATAAAACCTAGTTAGTGATAAGAGGTCAGATGAATGTGTGGCTGGTGTTAGTATGAATGCCTTTAGGGTTTCTTTTTCTTTTTTTGCCAAGCAAAATACCTTTTTTTTTCTTTTTTTTTGCCAAGCAAAATATTTTTGCTTAAAATACCCTGCTTTTTAAAGGTTCCAAGTAGAAAATAATAGTTCTCAAAATATTACTTTCTTCCAACTAAATATACTCTAGATTGGTATACAGATTTTGTGGAAATTAGGAATTTTTTTTTTTTACTTTGGTAGTAAAGTGGAGTGTTAGCTGGCAGGTTTTTCTTTTCTTTCATTTTCATTGATTTCATTTCATTGTCTCAACATGGAAAGTGTGCTTTCCTCCACATATTTTTGTTAAGTAGCTCACAGTTCATAAGTTTATTATTTCTTTCCTTCTGTGACAAGGGAGAATATCCTTAGCTTTAGAGAAACCTAAAGCCCTCCCCTAAATGTGTTTATTCAGAAGCAGGTCCTAAAGGGTTCAGTGGCACTTACGTCCAGGCAAGTAAGTGTAGTTAGAATGGTGGCTACCTCATATGCATGTTTATTTCAGAGTTGGTTCTGTTTAGATCAGGCTTCCTCAACCTAAGCTCTCCAGATGTTTTTGGCCTACAACTTCCATGATCCCTAGCTAGCAGGAACCATGGTCAGGGATGATGGGAATTGTAGTCTCAAAACATCTGGAGGGCCAAGGTTGAGGAAGCCTGGTTTAGATCAATTGCACATATATTTACTTAGAAATAAATCCAATCTGTAGCATTAATGTATAGTTAACCTAACATCGCCAAGATTTGGTGGCATATGGGGCATTCAGGCATATTTCACCCATCCATCCTATACTGTAGCTGCCTTCCTCAGTGTTCCCACATTGATGATACCTTTGTGTGCCTGTATGTGCTGGTAACAAGCTATATTGAAGATTTTAGAACATAATTGAGTAGACTGCTTTATGTCATATTATTATCATTCCGTTACACACACACACACACAATCACAACATAATTAAGCTATTCATAGTCTCTGTGAGCTTACAAGTCTAACTGAAAAATGGCCATGGCTTCCACAATGATAAGTCCTGCCCCACTAACTTTTTAGTGTTTTTTTGAGTATGTCAACAAGTCAACATGACTAAGGATGACTAAGTAGACATTGGGTTTTATCCAGTGTTAGTCCTACTCAGAGTAAACCCTATACAGAGTAGACCCATTGAAGTGTATGATAAAGGAAACTTCAATATGTTAATTTTAATGAGTCTACTCTGAATGGAACTTAGATACAATCTGTGTATTTAGAGTTTCAAACACCTAGGTCTCCTGAGTAAGCTTAGCAGTCATGGGATAAGAGGACAGGTCTTTATGCACAGAGTAGGGATAAATTGACAGTTTGTACAATGGAGGGACATAAGAAGCAGAAATGCCGGAACTTCTTAATTCTTTGTGCTGTCCATTCTCATCCATCACGTAACTCCTTGCAGGGCTTCTCGTCATCTGGTCGCACTATTAGTTAGCTTTCCTAGTAAAGTATATCAAGTTTCTCTGCAATATAATTCACGTGGTATTCTCACAGTTTACTTTGTTAAAGCAAGACTAAGACCAACATTCATTAAATATAATGAAGGCATACAGCTTTACTGTGCTCAGTTTTGCCCATACCTTTAGAACAAACATACTACCGGTATGTAAGGTGGAAGGGCCGCTTGGACTTTAGACAAAACGTATCTTTTCTTGGCAATTTCTTACATCTCTTCTGAAACCATGTACACTTTGATATTTCTCTGATTTTTCGCTTCTGGAAAAATACTATAGAATATATATTATTATTTATTATTTCTGAACAATGAAGTATATCTTATGCTAATGGTTTATTGGATTCTTCATTATAGGCCATTTGTGCAATGTTTTCCTTGCACCAAGGTGATTGTTCCTTGATGAACATCATATACTGGTAAAGTGTGACGATTGCTGTGACTGATAACGCTGTTTATTTTGTAACCACACTCATGGATTGATTTGCTGCATGTGAAGTTTTTGTTTGTGTGTTTTAAAATGCTGTGAAATGAGAGATCTAGGGCTGGGAAATCATTCAAATTCATAGATGCTACCACCAGAGGCTCTAGCCATGAAAAAGATTCAAATTTCTAATCACCAACACATTTTTTCAAACAACAACTTTAGGCACATGGTGATTGCTTTATCTGATTTTCCAGCCCTGGAGAAAAGAAAAGCATCATTTTATAATTCTTTTTAAACCTATGTTGAAGTAGTTGTATTAGTTTTCCTGAAAATATTACTTGCAGTGTTAAATATTTGTTCAATTGTTAAATGCTCGCATTGAAAGAAAACTACTAATGAGTGGTGTGGTTTTGGAATGAACAAGAAAATAATCAACAATAGAACTCTACTTTTAACTTATTTATTATTTTGAAGATTTATACTCTGCCTTTTAATCAAATGACTTTCAAGGCACTTGCTTGTAATAATAAACAACCACCATCACCAAAAAGTCACAAATATACACACCACCCAGCACATAGCTCCTTTCAGTTCTTCAGTCTCAGTGCAACTAGCTGTTGAAGCAGAGTGTTCTTTTGTGGTAGAGTGGGGAAGCAAACTCACTGCAGCTGCTGCTCCTTTAATTGACAGTCGGTTGGGCTCAAACTGTGTCTTCTTGCCATGGTATTCTTCTGGTGGGGTTGGGAGGGTGTACTGCCTCCCAGTGGCCCTTGGCTCCCTGGCCAGTGACAAAGGTCAGAGTGCTTCATAGACATGCAGTCCCAAGGCAACTGGAGATAATCATTGAAATGCAGCATAGACTGCCTTTTACTAGGTCAGACAATTTGTACATCTCACCCATAATTGTCTACTCCGATAGGCCATGGCTTTGGCTGGCCAGAGTCTCATCCCCACTCCTGTCACCTGCTACCTGATCTTTTTAACATAGCAAGGAAGGCCTGGGGGAGGGGGTTGAAAAGAGGCAGGTCTCTCCCCCGCCCCTCACCGCTGAAACTCTTCCCATGCTCTTTCTTGAGCAGGAGTTCAAAGCTCCTGTTTCAGGTTGTATAAGCACACCTTCACAGCTGAAAATTGCAAAGTGCACACATTTTGTTCTTGTGAAATGAATAGGTTTGAACATACCTGCAGTCTCCTTGCATGCCAAGCAATCATGGTGATGTGTTAGAAATAAGGCATTAAAAGCTTTGACCAGATTGAGCAAACATTTATGTCTGACAAACGTCAAACCTGTACGCTGTTTATGCAATTTACCTCTTTTCTCCCTTAAGCAAGGATTTGGAAATGTTATTTAATTATGTGATCAGACAGGACTCTTATCTCATAGAGCTATTTAGGACTGCAGCTTTTACTCCTGTTGTAACAATGGGAAACAGATAATGAATGCAAAAGAGCATAGAAAGAAAATAATGGTAGTGTTAAAATGTCCTTTTATGTTTTATGTGTGTCCCTGTCTTTTCTGCTTGGCCTTCTTTTAAGCAGACTGCTTGAACAGGCTTTCTTGGTATTCATAGTGTGATAATGATGAATATATCAGCCCTCACTGTACAGCAGAATGAAATATTGCAGGGATGTCCAACCATTAGATCGTGATCTACCCGTAGATCCCCAGCTGATCCTGGTAGATTGTGGGATCCTTATCATGTACAAAAAGTTATGGGGGGAAAGCTAAAAACCTCTGTGCAATCCTTCCCCCAAAAAGCTCAACAACAACTCTGGGCAATCCACTCACCCCACACCCCCTCCTCCTCCCTCCAATGACAATGGGTACATCACTGCCAGCTTTTTAATACTGGGAGTAGATTACAGTCTCTTGGGAGTTGGATATGCCTGAAATGTTGGATACAAAAACATCTCACGTATTCTTCCTTGGTGGTGTTGCTGTTAGTTGAGGCACAGTATGCAGCATGCTGCAGAGGGAAGGCCTTTTATGTGGTGGTGCTTACTCTCTACAGCTCAATCCCATCTGAAAGGAGCTTCCAGTATCTTCTCCAGACCTTTCTGTTTACTCAGGCCTTTGCATGTGATTAATTCCTAAAGGTAAAGGTAAAGGGACCCCTGACCATTAGGTCCAGTTGTGTCCGACTCTGGGGTTGCGGCGCTCATCTCACATTACTGGCTGAGGGAGCCGGCGTACAGCTTCCGGGTCATGTGGCTAGCATGACAAAGCCGCTTCTGGAGAACCAGAGCAACGCACAGAAACACCATTTTCCTTCCTGCCGGAGCGGTACCTATTTATCTACTTGCACTTTGACATGCTTTTGAACTGCTAGGTGGGCAGGAGCTGGGACTGAGCAACGGGAGCTCACCCCATTATGGGGATTCAACCCGCCAACCTTCTGATCAGCAAGCCCTAGGCTCAGTGGTTTAACCCACAGCGCCACCCACATCCCGATTAATTTCTAGCTTGGAGTAATATATATTGCTGGCTACAGTGAGTGGAAGTTTACAGTGGTTTATTGTTTTAAAGTGTTGTTTTATTATTGTATTTTGGAGAACTGCTCTGATATTACAGATGAAGAGTGGTATATATTTTTTTTTTTAAAAAAAGGTTGACAGAATATACAGCATGTGCTTTTGCATTCAATTGGAGGATGAGGCCCAGCGTAAACCTAAACTGCTCTAATAACATGAATATGTACTAAATCTGGACGACTGATATCTGATGTCTCAATAAAACTCATCTAGTTACTACTAGAGATGTAAAATTTCCGGAAATTTTGAAGCTTGGAAAACCCCCCGGTTTTTTTCCAGTTTTTTTCGTTGGAAAAATTGAAAAAAATGCTACATTAGCACTTCTTTTTTCTTTTCCAGATTGAAAGTCATTCTGTTACTTTAGAAACATAAAATATAACTATGGACAATTTTAATGGGCATTAAATTATCACAACTAACATATTAAAGATATAGTGTATCTAAACAATTATTACAAACAGAATATTCTTTTAAAATATTTATTTGTATTTGTAACAAATGGAGCAACAATCTCCTGAACTGTTTACTAGTTTATGTGTAACAAAAAAACTCCACAAAACAATTTTTAAAAATGCAGAAATAACAATTATTCATATTTCCTCTCCACAGTATTTAAAAAAAACATTCTCATAAAAAGAACTGAAGAAAGAAGTGGGACTAAGTTTCAGTGAATGGGCATGAAATTTAATCAGAAACATTTTCTGAGCTGTAATTAAGTATATACTTTCAGGCCCTTTTTGTTGCTCTATATTTTCTTCCAGTGCTTTGCAGCCTAGTGAAGAGGAACAGAACCAATGAATACCACACGCATGCAAAAACAAAACTGAAACCTTTTTCTTTTCTAGTGACAACAGCACCTCCTAAAGGAAGAAATGTATCTTGTTCTTGCATTGGAGAGTTCAGTTTGTAACCTAGGACTTGCTTGTCCTCACAGAAATTAGAATAATCTGATACCACACATTTTTTTTTAGAAATGATTTATAAAATACAGTGGTGCCCCGCTAGACGAAAATAATTCGTCCCGCGAAAATTTTCGTCTAGCGGGGTTTTTGTCTTGCGGAGCGGCAATGGGAGCCGCGCTCCGCAAAAACGAAAAAAAAAAAGACGAAATTTTTTCGTCTTGCGAGGCAGCCCCATAGACTTTTTCGTCTAGCGGGGCAGCCTCCCGCTAGACGAATGCTTTCGTCTAGCGAGTTTTTCGTCTAGCGAAGCATTCGTCTAGCGGGGTACCACTGTATTTGAACCCCTTATCTTAAAATATTTTATTCATCATTTTAAAATAAAACATTCCAAAATCTATTTTTTATTTTTTTCAGTTTTTTCCGGCTTTTTCCCAGGCCTTCCCATCTCTAGTTACTACCTAGAGATTTTAACTAAAACAAGAATTCTGTAAAACCATGTGCTGGGGTATTTTTTAAGGCCTGCATTGCTCTCCACTTTTAAAGCATGCTATACAGTACTAGGAGTACTTGGGTTTCAGTGTTAAGTGCAAATTATTCTTCAGCTTCTTCACAGTCTGTGGTGCCAGTTTTGTTCAATTTTGTCCTGGCAGCTTTGTAGAATTTGTGGAGTTTGTGTTGCTGTTTCAGCTCCATTTATAGATAGAATAGGAAACATGGCTTCATAAGAATGGAAGTAGCAGCAGGAGCAGAAAAACTACCGGTACTTGAATATAGCACCTGTTGCACCCTCAATCTATTCTTCAACACCCACTATCTCACATCTACAAACATAGTCTTGCATCTGTAATCACCTGTATTTCATCCATATAGTTTACTCTGTTAATTCTCTTAAAATGAATTGTGTGACTTTGGTTGGTAGAGATTATACTTGGCATTGAATCAATGTTTGGTAGTAGCAGTAGTACTTCTATCCTGTTTGAAACTTGTTTAAATTATCATACCATCTCTTTTAAAAAAAATGAAATGAAATGTGTTGCTACATTTATATCACAGCTTTCCTCCAAAGAGCTCAAGGTGGCTTGGTCACTTCTCCCCCTCCCCATTTTACTCTTACAACAATCCTGCAAGGTGTTTTAGATTAAGAGACAGCAATTGGCTCAAGGTAATGTAGTGAGCCTTATGTCTGAGTGGGAATTTGAACCCTGGATTCCCTGGCACTGTTCCAGTACTCTGAATACTACAAATGCCACATTGGCTCTCATCTGATTTTTCTCCCTTGTAATCTATTCACTAAGTACAACTTTTCAAGCAAATGTATGTATTTTATGAACTGGAACGAGTGATAAAATTGAGATAAAATGATTTTTAGTGTGTTGTTATTAATTAATTTTCCAGCCTTTTGCCTGAGTTACTTTTCCGGATTAATTAATGAACAAATATCACAAGAGGTGAGCAGTTATGTGATTAGGGGTTATTGGGTCATTTACCGGTATTCTTTCCAAAGAGCTTCTTCTTCTTCTTCTTCTTCTTCTTCTTCTTCTTCTTCTTCTTCTTCTTCTTCTTATTTTATTATCTATACCCCGCCCATCTGGCTGGGTTTCCACAGCCACTCTGGGCAGCTTCCAACAGAACATTAAAATGCAATAATCTATTAAACATTAAAAGCCTCCCTAAACAGTCTTTACAGTTAATTTGTAATCACTTTGTTCCATTGACAGTGATGCTTTGTCCCATGAAGTGCATGTAGTCTTAACCACTTTTAAAGTACTTTCTAAGATGACGCAATGAGGGTGGATAATCTGTGGACCATACCCTGCCCCCAAGAGTTTTTGTTACTGCCAAGGACCCCTCCCTAAAAATATCAATAAAAAGAATCTGACAATTTCTGTAGGTCCCCTGCTTTTATTCTGTGATGGGCAGATTTCAGTGGAGGATGGGAAGTTTAATTGCATGAGGAAAAGTCATTTCACTAATGCAATGCCTTCTTTGGATAAAAACCTGTTCTAGAAATTGTCAGGGAATTTCATTTCATAGGGTGGCCATGAGTTCTTTGTCAGTCTTTCTCCATTTTATACTATTATATGAAGAATTATCCCTTAGATCTGCTTTTTCCCCTAACCAAAAGGTTTCCAAATGCTTTAGCATTCTTGTGACAGATCAGGAGAGGGATTTCCCCCCCCCCCCATGCTGATCCCACCTATTTAATAACTCAGAATTTGAATTTTGAAATTGCTAGCTACTTCTGGCCAATTGTTTATTGTGTGAGATGGGTTATCTTGACAATTTACTTGCTTTGAGACATCTATGGGGGAATGGCTGTTTGACTTTTACATGCCATGTCTATGGGATCCTCTCTTCCCATATATGAGGGATGGCTAACGGTTCAGAGCTGCCTGTAGTATTTGCTTGCATGAAATTGCGGCATCTTAGAGAATATATAGCGATCATGTCTTTGTAACCATCCTCAGCTTAAATGTTTCATTCCTGCAGAAAGCCAGCATTTAGGATCCTCAATGTTGCAGTAGAAGTTAGAGGTGCTTCAAATGAGGGGTTGTTACCTAGTGAGGCAATAGAACAGCTCGGCTAATGTAAACTTCAGGTTGCGAAAGCAGCAAACCCAGAATTGTTTCGCTGTGTGCGCATGCACAGAAATGGCCTACTGCTTCTCCTCGGGTTGTGAAAACCGTGGGATCCGGCTGGACCTCCGGAATGGATCCCATTCACAACTGGAGGTACCACTGTACTTGAACTATCCTCAAGATAACTCCCAAGGTCAAAATGTAATTCTGTATTGATTATGAATTGTAAAGGTAGAACCCATAAAATATAGTTGCATACCCCTAGTTAAGTTTTTTAGAAAGTGTTATACCCATGGAAAACTTTTATGGTTGTTCTCTGTGTAGCAGGTGTAATATTTGAAAATAATGTACTAATTGTGGTTGTCCAGTTGTATGAGGCATTTTTGTATTAGCATTGCACATTCCTAAGTGATGAAGTGCTGCACAATGTGAGCTGACAGATGTGACAAAGACTTTTCAGATGCTATGGACACTATGTAGAACAGCACCATGTTGAAAGTTTCCTGAAGCTTACACAGAGTGGTTATAAAACTTACACTAGCTTCATGTACAGAGACCAGTGAGATTCACACGATATTTTTAAAGCAGTAGTTTTGTGTGGATATTCTCCTGTGTAATGACCAGACTAGGGCCATACCTGAATCTAGACTTGCAGGTTGTGCCCTCCTGCTGGGGGGAGGGGAATCAAAAGCCATCAGCTAAAGTCAGGCAAGTTGGAAGCCGGTTCCCCAAATGCAAAACACAATGGTGTTGACCAGCCAAGAGAGTTTATGCTGTCTTCGAGTTTCAGGGGCCAGTGTTGGTCTTGAATTCTTCCTTCTCTGCCAGAAGAGGGCTTTGAGGCCCGAATAAGGTATGGGAGAGAAAATCAGTTTAGTTCACATTTAATGTGACTCTACCTAATTTCCACTCTCTGAAACAATACGTGAACCTAAATGCAGCTTTCTTTTGAAATTTACTCATCTCTGGATTATGCAGCAAAAAAGAAAAGTGTGTAAAATGTACATATTGTGGGAACATGTGCATAATAATAATAATTATGTTTGTAAAATAAAATACAACAATAGGAAAATTGCTTAGCAAAGTGCATTTTAGGAGAAATGCACATTAAAATATTGACTTACCTTTTCATGACTTTAACATAAAAAAACTGCAAACTGTTACTGAAATGTGGTGAGCTGAATTTAAGATTTAAAAATTGACAGATTCATCCATCCCTAGGCCTGAGTTTAGGAATGAACCATTGAAAACTGGAGTCCCTGATATCCTTGGCTGTTTGCTGCTTGGTTATGCATTGGGAGCACAAATACTAACCTGTTATAAAGGACCTTGTGAGAACTGTATAGCTGCCAGCTGGCTATCTCAATATTTTTTTTCTTTACAAGGAGTGGCATTTAATAAATGAAGTTATTTGGCTCACTCTGTGACCTATATTATCGCTAACTACTCTTTTGTACTTAATGATTCAATTAAATTAACTGAGCCATTTATTAACTTATTCATAATAAATTGATTTATTGCCTGTTTCCTTGTGTATGCATAGCCAAATCACACCAGTTAAGGTCTAACATTTTACTCAGTTCTTACCAAAAAAACCATGCTGCAGCCATATAGTGCAGTTGCTTCAATTGTCTTCTAGTTGCTGTTCCTCTCTATAAAATTGTTTTGAACTTCACATTGATGATTTCAATTTATCTACAGTCAGTAAATATATACATGTATGGATTATAGTTTGAAGTCAACGAAAGTATAGTTTTTATTATTTAGGTTATTATTTGCTAAATGGGATTTTTGTACCTTTCCCCCCCTAACATATTTAGATTTGGCTGTTAGAAAACAAATGCCTTAGCTTCCTGAGGAGAGAATAGTTGAGGGATTAGCAGGCAGGTTTTGCCTCAGAGCTATTGCACCCTGCCCTACAGGAAGCTGGGTTGGTCCCATGGTGCTGTCACTTTTGAACTACTCAGCTGTGTACTGGAATGTAGTTTCTTTGAGAATGAAAGGTGTTTTTTTTAATAGGCATTCTTTGGCTGCTCTTTACTATTAGCATGTAGGCAAATTATTGACTCCTTAGTTGTGAAACACTCTTCTCCTAAAGCACATCGGAATTCAAGCCTGCAAATCTTCCCAAAATGCCAACAGTCTTTATTATTTGGGCTAGAATTCAACAAGTTAGCTCTTTTTGTGTGTGTGTAATCTAATGTTTACACAATGCTTTCTAAAAAGCTATCAGAAGGAAGTTTTAAAAAACTAAAAAGGGGCTATTGACAATATTTCCTGCTTGAGGAGAGCTAAAAACTAAAGCATGTTTACAAATATTAGTCTTGCACCAAACGCCATTACCTCCCAGTTCAAAGCTTGGTTTGCAAATGTTGCATCAGAAGGCAGCCTAGCTGCATGTGCCTTTCTTTCTTGCCAGTGACACACCATCCTTAGTAGTACATAATACAGTACATGTGTTAGTGCCATTCTGTATTTGTGGATTATAATTGTGTCAAGTTTATAGATAAAAATGCACCCAAAAGTCATCCGATGGCTGACTGTCAGCATCATGTAAATGTGTGTGGCTGTTGCCCAAATTGCACAGACAAGCTTTGTGTCCTGACTTTTGTTTGAGTTTGTACAGAAGGTTTAATGCTCTTAGAATTTAGTCACTGAGGCATGCTTTCCTGCAATCATTTTTAAAAATCTGTTCTGTTTTGCGTCTCTGGTATGTTGGTGTTTAGAGATTAAATGAGACAGAAAAGATCCAGGATGCTTTGTTAGTAGGAGGGGGCAAATTTGATTGTCGTCAGCACTGGGTTTCCATATGGGTACTTAAAAGCATTTGGCTTGCAGATGATTGCACTAAAAATAGCTTTTGAGCAGTTTGCAGCAGGGTCCGATTTCGTGCCTTAGCTGAGTTGGCTTTATGAAACTTTCTTTGTGGCTGTAGGAAGGCTTACATGAGGGACATTTTTTGCTGATTCTATCTGGACACTTGCTTTTTATATTAAGATTTACTTAATTCATGGATAAAGGACACTGATGCCATGGCTGATGATTCAGGTATACTTCTAGCAGCTTGGAATACCTAATGTATTTGTGATTCTGAGAGTGAGCAGCAAAACTGTAAATGTATTGTGGTATAACTTTAATCTGAAGATTAAATAGTTTAAAAATTATTAATATCTGGGACTTCGTCTCCCTAGAGCTGTATAGCTTTATGAAATAGATACACTGCAAACAATGAGATTTAGTTTTGACTTGATATATACAATGTTTATGACTTCATGTTTAATTAGAAGCAGATCACAATTTTGTTCAGTGGGGCTTAATCTCATGTAATAAATGGATTACATTTTGTCTTCAGATTTTGACAGTGGGTGCCATTTTTTCTACTTGAATCTAGAGAATGAACAGAGATCCCTTTATATAAAATGGGGCATATTAAACCTGAAGTGAATGAATATTCATGAAGACATAGTTCTTCACATTATTTTATAAGCTTTGAAAGTGCAGCACTGTATTTTACAGGACTATGGGATCTGTGTCGAGACATATGGTAGGTGAAAGTAAAGGCTTACAAGATTTGGAAATTGACCTACTTTCTACATGGCTGGCAGCTTTTGCGTGCAGGGCTTCATCCTTGATTTCGTTTTCTGGAATGAGTTTAAATTGGTATATAAAATATGCTTTTAGCTCTCAGTTGGCTCTTAATTATTAAATGTCATATGATAAAACTTAAATGAAAAAAGATAAGGTTCTGATTAGCATAGCTCAGAGGAGTCTAGCTGGTGCTGGCAGTAAAAGCTTCACATCAGGAATTGTTTCACATTGGTTCTTGAGTGGTATGTGTTTGCATAGCAGTCAACAGTGCTTCACAATTTCAAAAATAAATGTTCATAACATGGCATTTTCCATGAAACTGAGTTTAAGTTTTTGCTAAATCTCAGGGGGAACTATCTGCTGCTGAGATCATTTTTACTTATATAGACTATGCAATATCAGTTGCTAAATACTATATTTATCTCTGCTTTGGTCTCTACATCGTAAGTGGCTTCACTATCCATGAAGTTGCTGGACCCAGTAGTGTGCTATATTATATTCCCATGACTTGTGCTACAGAAATATTTAAATATATTCATCTGTAACATGAGCAACTACTGTATATAATACTTGATGCTGCCCCTGATGACTGTTTAAGGCCAGGCTGAATGTGGAGAAGCTATTTCCATGATTCAGTCCTAAATTTCTTAGTGTGCTTTAAAGACTGAGGATTTTTTTTGTAGTTTTTCTTCTGGACCCAAGACTCTAGAGTGCAATCCTATACATTAGTGACAGCCAACTTGTGGCTCTCCAGATGTTGGACCTCAATTTCAGTCATCCCTGGCCATTGGCCAGACTGGCTGGGGCTGAAGTTGGCATCCAAAAATAGCTAGAAGGCTTTTATCTTGACATCTATGCTATCTTACTTATAATATCCAGTTTAAATACCATGAAAATCAATAATCTTGCACATAATAAAGAATTATGAGATCTAAACAAAATAATAATATAGTATCTGCTATTCTGGGTTGGGTTGAATCCCAAAAAGGTGTGTATTACATTCAAGTTAATATGGTAGTATTTTGCCCAATACCTTAAAAAAAAAAGATTTTGGGGTGACACAGAGCTGCAGAGGGATGGAAGAGGCATGAGCATAATGGAAAACAGTTCAAATCATGAATTACAAAATGGGAAACAAGATTTAAATAAAGGATAAGTTTTATCTTTTTATGTTTGATAATTTTAAATGACTTTGATTTAAATTAACCCACCAGGCTTGAATCAGTAGACAGTCCTTTAAATAATTGCATGAAACACTTCATTCTGAATTTTTGTAATCAAATAATATATTTGCAGGAATGTATAATTGTAAGCCTTGCCTGCTAGTAGTAATTTCACTTGCTTTATTTTGCAGAAGCAAGACATGGAGGGAACAAGAATGGGAAGAAAGAAGGAATTTCTGGAAGTTCATTTTTTACTTGGTTTATGGTAATTGCACTGCTGGGAGTGTGGACATCAGTTGCTGTGGTTTGGTTTGAACTTGTTGATTATGAGGAAGTGCTAGGTAAGCATTACAACAGCATTTGAAATGAAGTAATTTTAATATTTCACATTTACAAATGTCATTCTTTTGCAACTTCAGGATTTTGATTAAGAACCTTGGGTCATATCCAGCTCTGTGGCTCCACTGGCATAAGTAATACATTTGAACTTCCTCTTCCTCTCCTGTCTCTTCCAGCACCCCCCTCACAAAATCATCTGCAAAGAGTTGAGGGACCCTCAAGAGCAAATTTTAAGGGTGCACAGGGGGAGGAGAGGAAATCAAAGTCTCATTTCCTAAGTGAAACCTCACTAGTGCAACATTGGATTTAACCTTTCAACAATTACAGGTGCTTATTCATTGTTCACTACCAAGCACCAGATATTCATGAAAGTATTGATTTAAAGAGTAAATCATGTAGTTCATCTGTTCAGGTTTTGACAATGTGAATAATGGTTTCTATATTTTTACCACGCATGCAGCCAAAGCAAAGGACTTCCGTTATAACTTGTCAGAGGTACTCCAAGGTAGGATTATAGAGAAATAAACTGTTGGAGTAAACAAAATATGCTGTAACTTTATTTTAATTTTTGTAATGGAATATGGTTGGCTTCATTATTTTATCTTCTGCTATATCCTTCAATCTTTGCTTTCTTTAAGTGGTTTTCAGATTTTAAACCGTACTCAGCTGCTACTCTTTCTTTTAGGGTTGAGTTTTGGTACTTCTTTATTAAGCAAATTTATGAACCACTTGATCAAAAATAAATTTTCCAAGTGTAAAAATAATAAAAAGCTGAGGAGGAGGAGCAGTTGGATCGCGTGAGCTCTGTGTTCTTTGGGGGAAGTGTATGGGCTAAGTTGACTTTCCCATTTTCCTATGAGAGTGGAAAGCTGATATAGGTAACACCTGGCATGTAGCCTGTTCTCTGCTTATCTCTATATGAAGCTGCTTTGGGGCATTTTGCTTCATTTGATTTGATTCTAGAGACTGTTGGAGCTCAGAGCAAATAGAAATGACGTAACCCAGGGGTCAGCAACCTTTTCCAGCCATGGGCTGGTCCACCGTCTCTCAGACCATGTGGTGGGCCAGACTATATTTTGGGGGGAGGGAAATGAACAAATTCCTATGCCCCACAAATAACCCAGAGATGCATTTTAAATAAAAGGGCACATTCTATTCATGTGAAAACACGCTGATTCCCGAACTGTCCACGGGCCGGATTGAGAAGGCAATGCAGGGTTGTATTCAACTAAGTTATACTTGCAGTATACTCTTTGAAATTTATGGGCCCAAGTTAGATAGGTCCAGTAACTACAGTGGGTCTATTCCAAATCCTATGGTTTGCATAGCTGAGAGCATAGCATAGCTGAACTCAAAGAATCAATCAAATTGGTTTAGAGCTGTTTGCCTGCTTTTGTCACCTGTCTGCTCTGCTCTCCTGTCTCTGGCTATATTGGCCTTTGGAAGCAGAACAATCTCCTTTATTATGGCTTGTCAACTCATACATCAAGCCAAACCATAGCTAGATTTCCTTTCTTATAGTGCTGGTTTATCATATTATGTTCAGTATAACTAATGAATAACAATTGAATGTGCTGCTAGAATTTTCAGTTTCATTCTTGGATATTTTAATTTTTGTTGTTTGGGATAAAACAAATATGCCCTTTGAGCAACCACCTTGGCAGCACTCTGTTTTAGCTTCTTCTCAGCATGACTGTTGCTTCTGCCTTGTTCAATAAGCCATGGCAAAAAATGAGCTCAAACTATGCTCTCCAACTTTTAGGACTTTCTAGCAGTTTATCTACTGTATCAGCCAGCTTGGCATGCATTTCTCTGATTGAAATTGCTTCTGCCTTAATTTCTTTTGAGTGTTTAGGGCTATGGCTCTGCCAGTATCCCAAATGCAGCAATTGCAAATTTCCATAGCAGCAGGAATATTTCTATGTTGCATGCATCTGCATTATTCCTGAGTACACCAATTTACTGTCTGAAAAAGATGCATTGAACGTTGTGTTTGATATGCTTATGAAGTATTGTACCTTTGAAATTAGGTAGGCAATTTTATTAATAAGCAATCATCATGTAGCACTTAGCATTAGATTTTGGGTTTTTTCTTAAAAAAAAATACTATTCCAGTAATCTAGATAAATACTATTTAGTGAACTGGTAGGTGCAATTCTGTTCCTATTAAAAGCCAGTACCATACCTTCCACTAATGTGAATGGAGCAGGATTACAGCCATTATGTCACTTGACTTGCATATTCATTGCAGATACAAAATTGTTACAGTTCCTTAAACACTAGCAAGTAATGAGGTGCTGATTTAGCAATCCAAAAGGATTTCAGATTTGCAGAAAGATACACTATCTTTTAAGCAGTTTGGTTTGTTTATTTGGAAAAAATGTGTATCATCTCAAAACAGTAAGCTTGCATTTGTGTTTTGGAATGACATCTTTTATAAAATGTTGAGGCTCATGATTTCTTGCTACATTCCATCACACATTCAACAGATTAATATAGAAACAGATTACTGAATTAGTTTCTTTCTATCCCTCCTTTAGGAAAACTTGGGATCTATGATGCTGATGGAGATGGAGATTTTGATGTGGAAGATGCCAAGGCTTTGCTAGGCAAGTAGGCACTTTTTAAACTGTCTTAAACGTTAACTTCTCTTGCAGCATTAAAATAATCTGGTTTCCAAAACTTCACAATATCAATATTTATTACATGTATTTTTAAACAAAAAGTAACCCAAAGTGTTAAAATAATCACAGTAATTGCTTAATATTGGTGAAATTATGTAGCACAGCACAATGTATTCCTGTAGTCCTGTTGTTCTCATATACAGCATGAAACATTTAATACGATAAATGTTTAAAGTGATAATATGTTTAAAACTTTTTAGGGTACCTGTATAAAAGATTCCTGAGAAATCCTAAACCAAATTAAGAAGAGTGCTTAAGCCTATTAAGCCGCCTTGAGTCCCATCAGGGGAAAAGGTGAAAAAGAGCACTGGAACCATTTTATATAGAGAAACAGTCATAGTATGCAATGAAAACAAAAACAGAAAACAAAAGCATAAGATTTAAGAGAGGTGAGAACTGATGTAAAGTGTGAAGCTTGATTGTCAGAGTAACCCAGGATACAATTGAAGTAAAACTGGAAAGAAGACCTAAACACCGTTACATAAGGCAAATCAAGAGGAAAAAGTAACAAGACATACCTAAAAAGCCAGAAGATTGACAAGACAGAAAAGGCTGAGGACTTTGCAAAGGCCAGTCTGCCAGACTGAGACATGTGAGGGAAAAGGGCACTTAGGACAGTGCACCTGATTTGAATAGCTAGGTTGTAAAGGTGAATAGTATAATACTAGATTAATAAGCAGAATTACATAGGTTGGAAGTGGAGAAGAGAACAAGTCCTGGGACCTTTCCCAAATAAAAACAATTACCTATATCTTGGCATTTTTATGCTATATTGACATGCTGTTTAAAGGCTCTGTGTTGCTTCCTTATAGTACAGGGATATTGATTTAACATTCAGATGTTCTCTAAGATCTTCAGCTTGTCTGAAAAACTTAATAAATTTGGTTTGTGTCGCTGCACTGGGCAAATATACTCCTGTGTCTTCAGATACCTAATGCATTTGATCATGTACAACCTTTAACCCAAATTGCTTTTATGTATTCTGACTACTTGTGATTTAACAATGTACAGATAGCATAGAAATCAATATATTCAGACACACCCTGAATCTCCTCCATTCATGAGTTGATTAATAACCTATACAACCCCCCCAAAAAATAACTGAGGGGTGGTGGAGTGATAATAGGCAGGTGCTATCATTGTTATTTGTGATTAATTCTTTCCCCAGTTTCAAGATTTACATTGCAGAACTTTGTATATTAAATATGAATAATATGAACAATACTGATTCAGTCGTTCACCAAGATGCTTACCCAATACCTGTACATGCCGAACTTTGGTTTTATGTTTTTTTAAAAAATACATAAACTTTGAGTAGCAGACCTTTGGAAGATAAGATGAGCTGTGTGTGTGCGTGTGTGTGTGTGTGTGTGTGTGTGAGAGAGAGAGAGAGAGAGAGAGAGAATGCATATTGTGCATATTGATTCGTTTGGGCAGGTGTCAGTAATTTACTGGTTCAGGAGCCTAGTCTTTAGTGGTAACATTATTTTGCAACTGACATCAAAAAGAACTATATAGTTGTAAAGACACAATCATGCTACTGTTTCATAGATGTACATGTAATTAGAAATCAGATATTACCCAGTCCATGACCATGACTGGTTCTTATGAGCAGGATAATGAAAGCTTTGTCTCCCTCACAAGGTATGTCTATTTCTTCATCTCCTAAAACAGCCTTGCTGGTGTGATTTTAGGGGTGTTACCCTTACTTTATTAATTGCTCATTTTTGTAATAGTAATAATAATAATTTTATTATTTATACCCCGGCCATCTGGCTGGGCTTCCCCAGCCACTCTGGGCAGGTTAAAGCATATATCAAAACATAATGAAACATCAAGCTTTTGGTTACAGACACCCATTTGCTTTCTCCTTTTCTTTCTTCTTCAGTCTGTAGTTCCAAGATAAATGCAATCTGACAGCAGTGTTTTCACAGTAAAGGGAATAAGCAGCTAAAATGGGGATTCAGGTTTTTTCCTAATTCTCAATCACTGCTTTATATAATTCTACAAGGAAAAAACAACAACAAAGTCATCCTTTAGAAAGGACTCATTTCTTGGTTACTGAACCAATATGCTTTTGTGCTTAGGATATGTTTCCAGGGATGGGGGAGCTTTGGCAGTGCTGGACTTGCAAATTAAGGCTATGGGGAGAGGAATTTGATGGGTTTGCACATGCCTGATGTGAATGTTGTGCCATATAGATAATGGGTGGAAGATGGCAGTTTTCTACACCAATAACAAACTGTTAAAAGTGGTTATGAGATGCTCTAATAAAACCTAGCTTGCTAGGTAGAATGTTGAAGTGCAGGGACATAGCATTTTCACAAATGCTACCTGTTTCATGCAGAAGGCCAGCAACATGGACAGGTGGGAGGGGTTTGAATGACATGGTAATGTGAGGAAGAATTATTTAGATTTATTAAACATTGGGGAGCACTTTAGGAGAATCCATGCATGCAAAAGAAAGGGGCTTTACTTTAATTACAATGAAACCAGGCTGCTGGTGTCTGAATTGGTGCTCATAAAGATTAGGGAAATTGGTCAGGCTGGAGCGCATCCTGTTTGGGATAACTCTTACCTTAGAGAGTTGCTGTATCAAGAGATCACAATCTCTTTATATAATTCTGTGGCAATTTATGGACTACTGTGTACAGTTCTAGTTACTCTATATCAATAGAATATATTGCTTGAAAAGGTGAGGAAAGGGTTAGAACCAAAATGATAAAAGTTGTTGAGGCACCTTTTCTGTGAGGAGAGGCAACAGTTTTTGATGCTTTTTGCATAAGCATGTGTTTAATCCTCTCCCCATTAGTGGCCTCTAATAATCAACCATCTTGGCAAGGTCAGTAGTAGGAATACGTCTTTGTCAGTATTTTTTCACTTTCTTCAAATGGTGTCTTTCTTGGGTGCTTATTAAAACTTCCAGATTTCTTTTTACTAATTTTCTTAACTATACTGTTTTAGACTTCTGATCATGAAACAGGCTCTCTTAAATCCTTCTATTTTAGTTTCTTTTTTCCACCTAACTGCTACCTTCTCTCTCTCTCTCTCTTTCCTTTTATTCTTGTGTAGGCTTGACCAAAGATGGCAATAATGAAAATATTGATTCACTTGAGGAAGTCCTTAATATTTTAGCAGAGGAAAGTTCTGATTGGTTTTATGGTTTCCTCTCATTTCTCTATGATGTAATGACTCCTTTTGAAATCATAGAAGAAGAAGAGAGCGATGCTGCAGATGATGTTGATGGTACGTCACAGAATGAAGGGGTTCAGGGAAAAAAGACATGTGTTATTGTGGATTTACAGAACCAATGACTTTAGTTCAGGGATCAAGTTCAGTTATCAAAATGCAACAGGCTACTGGGGTAAAACCTGATGTAACCCCTTCCCTTCAATGGACATATCAGCCATGTGATGTAGAGTCACTTGTCAGAAAGCCTTTTTGAGAGAGAGACTGGGGTGAGACAAAAGTGTATTCAGTAGTATGATTGGTTTCTGTATGGCTTTGCGTCGGTTTGTGCTTTCTTAGCACTAACCTGTGCTGTGCATTCTTAGCACTAACCTGCACAAGCTCTGTGGTAGTAACCTACACTATTAACCCTTAAATGATTCACCTTTCTAATAAAGTGTTAAATTACTATAGACTATTCTGGCATGATTGACAAATTATGTATATATTTATATTTTATATTTTAAGATTCTGCCTACTCTTGCATTAAATAAGAAAACTATTACTGAAATTATTTGAATTTGCTACCAATGAGTATTCCTTAATTTTATAATTTATTACATGCTTTTACAGACTTATAGAGCAGAATACTGAGGTTACTTAAATTTGTTATGTTAGTAAATCCATTTACTATATGAAATAGCATGCAATTGTTGTATATTTTGAAATGAAGCTTTCATTCTTATTTTCTTTATATACTATTTTATCTCTTAAAGGCAGATTTGTTTGTAAAAATTTAGTGGACTTTTTTTGAAAGCGAGAACCTGTAAATATGTATTTCTCCTGTAATATTCAACTAATTAAAGCTGATAAATGCAAACTGTCTTTTATGTCTTGCTAAACTGAATGGCTGACTCAGATTTGCTTTTTGATTTTTCTGCTCTGCCGCAACCCCCCCCCCCCCGGTCTCATCGTGCAGGGACTGATTATACAAATGCCCCAGTTCAGCAAGTTTCCATCCCCAGCAAATTAACCTTCCGGAACAGATATGTGTGCAAAATTTTGTGTGTGTGCGTGTATGATCAAATCTAGTGCCTGTATTGCATGCACACTGCTGAATAATACTTTGGCGTGTTTGATCTGATATTGCTGATCAAACCTTAGACTGCAGTCCTTTACACACTTCTCTATAAGTAGCAACCATTGAACTCAATGGAGCTTACATCTGAATAAATATGTATAGAATTGCACTGTTTGTCTCAGAATTAGCACATTTGATAGAAACTTTAATGACGCATAAATGAGTATTTCAGTAAAGTGTTCAAGTAAAGTCTACAGCCTGAGGAAGAGTTCTATGGATTTTTCAAAGCTTGCCTAACATAATATTGAGCACATAATGTGAAAAAGTTGCTTTACATTTTGCACAAACCTCTGCTTTCTTTGCTAGGGCAGCAATGTGTAAATAATTTGAAGAAGATGCACTTTGCATTTTATTTGTTGCAAATAAAAATATCTGAGCTGAACCCTGGATTTCTGTGACCATCCTCAACTGTATCTGATGCAAAACAAGTCCATATCTTGTAAAATGGTTGGGCTTAACTGTTGTAGAAATATATTAAAACAGTAGTTTTTTATTGATAAATGTTATATACTTTGTATGTTTAGCCACAGTGGAATAAATTAATGATAACTTTTGGATACTACAGTATTGTAAGGAAAGAACCTGAAGATCTTGAAGAGCTTGCAGGGATTGTACCTTCGTTTGTTTGGAGTTATCTTCGCTAAAAATAGTTTGTATCCCTGATAGTATGAGTTAGAAGTTATTTAGTTGAGACTGATGAAAAGGGCAGTTACTCATAACATGGCAACCAATAATTCAGGGCTTTGTGGGGCAAAACATAGCCTTTGTCCTTTGTCACCAGATGTTCAGCAAGAAATTTCATTTTCTTTTCTGTTGCCCTTTCTGTTCTTTGCAGTGGGGTGGGGTACGTAATTTGAACAGTTGTGAAGCAAAGGTGAGGAAGTGGAGATTTCATTGGTTTTATTGCTAAAGTTCAGGCTGTTCTAAAATAATAGATTGCTATAGCAGACCCAAGGCTATAATATATCAGATTTTAGACCCTTTATTATTGGTGGCTAATTTTTAATTCTTATAAACATCTGAGTAGGACCATATAAATAAATGTTAGACAAAATTTGTATTTTATTATCTAATAGCAATAATGGTTCAGTTGTGGAGTTTATTTCAAGGACTAGATTGTCTTTTTTAAAAAAATGTATTGGTAAGATTTGCTTGTTTGAATATTTTGTTAACAAGTTTGTGTTTTTTTATTGCCCAATGTTTTTAAAACTTCTGGACCTTTAATACCACTTCCACATTCCTTTGGTGATGAAATGGTAAAACTTCAATCATGTTTGAGGTAACCTTGTTTATGATCTGATCTAAAGTTCATTTGCTTTTTTGCTTTTTGCATAAAAAGGAAATAAAGGGAAAGCATATAGGTTTGAAACGAGAGAAATGCTGATGGAAGAGGATGGGTGAAAGGTGACTTCTCTCTCCCTTTGCCTGTACAAAGTTTTTCCTGAGGTGTACATTGCTGAATGGAGTAGGCAGTGACACATTAGACTAAGTGGGAAGAGGGGGATTATGGGAAATGGGAGGAGGCATCTTCTGTGATGCATTTTTTCCTTTGCACCCAGCATAAAAATAAGCAGGTGGGCAGAAGAGGCTATGTTAGCCTGCTGTATTTCTAGCCTACATTTTTTGCTTGCCTGCTTCTTATTCATAAAAGAGGACTAGCAGAGGTGGGACAGAGTGCTACTCCTGTGAATAAAAAGTAGACTTACCATAGTAATTATTTTTGTAGGCTGTTAACTTTTATGGGCTTATCTTCACAGCTTGCTAAGATCTTTGAGAGCATGATATTCAAAAGAAACTGTTGTTCTCCAGTAACTTAATAGCATATCACTGGATCTTTTCAATTTAGATCTACAGTTTATATCTAGTACAGTATTTTGAAATCTTCTTTCAATCACCATGCTTATTATTTTCTTTATTTATCTTTATGCTCTACCTTTCTACCAAAGCACTCAAGATGGCTTTCAGTTTAAAATAATGTCTTCAGTCTCAGGTACATGTTTCAAAATGGAAGGAAGAAGAAAAGAGGCAAACTCAAGTATCAACCCAGTCACACAGTTGCACAATAGTATTCAGATTATCAAGGAAAGACAGAGAAAGCCTTGAGGTATTAAATCACTACCCTCATTTTGGCAACATCATACGACCACCCTGCTATGGAAAGCAGTAGCTAAAGGAACTTGCACTCTATAATTTGAGAACTGGTTGAATAATGAAGTTATGCAGTGACAAGGTAGAATGGTCATTGCAGTAGGCACTTTGGGGAAGGAAGAAGCCAAATGGTAGCTGTTCCCAGTCAGCCAAGGCAGGGAGCCAAGCTGCCTCACTTTGGCAACTAAGGCAGCCAGGTGGCATGTTTAGGATTAGAAGTCCACAGGCAGGTAGGGTCTCGGCCTGCGTACCAGATGGAGCTGGTAGACAGCTGCCCTTGATACAGAATTGACCTGTGCCTCCATGGATAGCTGTGAGTCCAATATGACTCCCGGGGTTGCGCATCTGGTCCTTCAGGGGCACAGTTACCCCATTCAGAACGAGGGAGTGCTCCACTCCAGCCCGTCCCCTGTCCCCCAAGAACAGTACTTCTGTTTTGTCAGGATTCAAACTCAATTCATTAGCCGCCATCCATCGTCCAACCACCTCCAGGCACTCACACAGGACTTTTACTGCCTTCACTTGTTCCGATTTTAAAGAAAGGTAGAGCTGGGTATCATCCGCATATTGATGGACACCCAGCCCAAACCCCCTGATGATCTCTCCCAGCGGCTTCATGTAGATAGCATCCTTTTAGTTTATGCTTGCCCCTACTTGGTGTTACATAATCCAAACAGCACTTTTTCATAATTGGTAATTGGCTCATAAGCTAAACTATCAATGAAAAAATCCTATTTGGAATGCTCTTTGTTTTTGTGATACATCTTTCACTTTCTCTTTGAGAACCACCAGTTAGAAAACCCATACAAGTTTTAACGATTTTTTCCCATTACACACACACACACAGAGAGAGAGAAAGAGAGAGAGAAAGAGATACTGTTATCAGATCAACTGAGATGGTGATGACTAAAAGAGCTCCCCAAACTGGAGAGCTTTAAAAGCCAGAATAAAAGCAAATAAAATAAGACCATAGATAACAAGACTGCAATACACTAAAAGTCTAATGGAATAAAATGTATTTACCATCCTCTCGTCAGAATGGAATTTTGTTACTGGGGCACTGCTATAGAAAAGGTCTTTTCCTGTGACCTTACCAATTACACCTTTCATATTTGATGAAATGAGAGAGACTGGGCCTATTATACCTGTGTATGGCTTATTTTGAAAGCTTTGTTTAATGGAACACTTCCAGAAAACAGAACAGTCTGGTATAAGTATTTTTTAAGGTCTGATGTAATTTTGGTGCTGTTTTATATCCCCCTTTATGTGTGTAGCATCTTAAAGACTTAAAATGTTTGTAACTTGTTTTCATTTTATGATAATCAGGGGAGCCACCAGGAGGGGTTGCCAAGAGAAAGGCTAAAGTCAAAGGTACTTTGTTACTGGAGCATTAGTGAACTTTTGTGCACACTGATTATGAATGCTTGAAATGCATGTATTTTACCATCTTGTTAAATGTGTTTACTAATTCTGGATGCAGTTCGTACTAGTGTGATTTTGCATTCAAAATGTACTGGACAAAAAATATTAAGCTTTAGTTTTGGGTGCTCTTCAGCATCCTACATCATTAGATCCACAATACTTGAGAACTTAATTTCTAATCCAGCTACAGGCTGTGTGTGTGTGGATCTGCATATTTCTCCTGGATGAATCCTGTGTGCAAATTGATGCAGTGCATGCAATTCCGTAGGATTTGGGACAGGGCATATGTAACCTTAGAAAAATATACATTGGATTCCTACTAGTCAACTGTCTGGGAAGGAAAAATAGGATGCTACATTCAGTCTTTCTTGTCAAATATCTAACTAGCAGAATTCTAGCTGAATTTTCCCAGTGATGCATGAGAATTTCCGATCACTGAGTACACTCCTTTGGATCAAGGCCTTTGGGCAAAAAATTTAATCATTTGGATAGATAAGGCTTCTACAATGTGCATGGCATATGAAATTCTGTATGGTTTTCATATTGTTACCCCAAGCTTTCTGCTCAAAATATGCTGGGCCTTTCTTAATTAGAGTTCGTGTCTTCTTGTTGAAGGAGAAATGCTCCCTTTTTATGTTTCGTTGTAATATCATAGTCTTTTTATTCTCAGGGCTTTATTTATTTCTAAAATTTATACACTGTGAAATATCTTAAAGCAGTGTACAAAAACAATAAAACAATAAAATGATTGGTTAAACCAGTTAACAACAACTATTAAGAAGATTTTTTTTTTTTAAAAAAAAAGCAAAATCAGCAATAAACTAAAAACATCCAGTACAGTCCTCTTCACCACCTTCCTCCAAAAAGGAAGTATTTGCAACTGGTCAGTAGTTGTTCCAGTCTAAGGGGCTCAGAGCCAGTTTCTTTAGAGCGGTTGCACCACTGCCTCTTTCAAGGCAGGAGAAACCATTTCCTTATGCAATGAAGCATTAACCATGCTCTGGACCCACCAAGTTAGTAATGCTAATCTTAAAAGATTTTTATTGCAAATGCATAGCTCCTATTTCCATTCACAGTAGAGGGATTGTAGATCACTCAATATTTTATTGTAATAATCCTTCGCAAATGTTTTTTTTAAAAAAACAGGTGTAGAAGAAAAGGCCTTGTTGGGAAGGGTGGACTAAATGTTTGTTCTCAATCTCACAATTGCTGGAGAATGTGAGCTGGAGAACATATTGGAGGGAAAGGCCAGCTGGAAGGGTGCTTTTACCACACCTGAACCTCCTGAATCCTCCCTTTCCCCGAACTTACTTCTGACATTAGAGTTTGGCTGCAAGAGGAGAGGTAATTAACTAATGGGGAAAATTTTGGCAGGTGCTTAATTCTTGCCCCAGTCTGCAGATCCTCCCTCCCCCATGTTTTCTCATAATTTCCTGAATATTTAATTCAGAAATGTTTGCATGTGTGTTGGTGGTTTTCTTTTCCATATTAGCTAGTACTTGATTGGATTTGAGTTTTACCTGAAGTGGCATTTTTGTCATGTAATTAAAACACTAATTATGGTATCTGCATATTTTTTAAATTAAAGTCGGCTACAATACTTCAGATCTATTTCAGTATTAATCTGTTGAAATAATATTGTCAGTTTTAATTGGAAACTGAATGCAGATTTGTGTGCCTCAATCATTTTCATAAGTCTCTGCGTATATAACTTTCTCAACTATTTTAAAACTATTTTATAATGATATAGTATTGTTGACCTCTAATAAAAAAATTGTCTACATGATGGTCCTCATTAAAATCAGGTGTTTTCAGTAGGATCTTATTTTTATCTTGTGTTTACAGCACAATGGAAATAATTCATGCAGTGTCTTCTTTACAAATCATGACCTCTGGAGTCAGTTTAACATTTCTACAATTAACCTATAAAACGGGTGGGGGAAGCTGTCACCCTCCGGATGTTGATGGATTTCAGTTCCAATCAGCTCCACCAGCATGGCCCAAGGGTCAGGGATGATGGGAGTTGTGGGCACGCACAAATTCCTCATTCCTCTTTTATTGGGTCACAGCCATTTAAACTTCAAATGAGTTGCAGTACTCGCCTAGGGATGCCTAACTTTGTTTTTCACTTAACTTTTCCAAATATACCGGTATGTAACATCATGCTTAGTTTTAGCCAGTGCTTTTTTCCGGGGGGGGGGGGGGGAAGCAGGGGTACACATACCCCTAAACATTTTGTGAATCTAACTTTGGCCTCATTGAGGGGCAGTATTTCAATATGAGTAGGAAAATGAGAGTACCCCTAAACATATTTTTTTTAAAGCACCGGTTTTAGCATTTGTGAATTGAGATTAGTCATGTTTTCTGTTAGTTCAATGATCCAGCCCCATGGGTACAGGATAGCAGATAGCACTGCCCTTTTCATAAGGGCAGAGGTCAAGGAGATCTTAAGAGAAAAGACCAAGCAGATGTAAAAAGTACAGTAGCAGAATGATTGAAGTAGGGATGGGGAATCTGTGGCCCTACATAAATTGTTGAACTACAGCTTCCATCATTCCAGCCACAGCTTCCACACCCCTGACTTTAAAGTATGCAAATTTAATTCAGTGTATGTTTGAACTGCTTCCTTTCTTTTTCAATATCCCCAGCCCCTCAAAATCTATGGATTGTATCAAAGCTGAGTGAACACAGTTCTGCTTGCACGGGGGGACTTTCACTTGCCTCTCCTTTCCCTTTGCACCCCAAAATGTGCTTTGGAGCGTCCCCCAATCCTCTCAAACAGATTTTGAGGGAGCGACAAGGAGAGGAAGGGGGAGTTCCACTGCGCAAGCCAAAGTCTGTAGAATGAGCAGGATGTCAGAATTGGATATGCAAATTTTAGATACGTTATAAGTAAGTTATGCCAGTTATAGACCTCTTGTAAAATAGGCACATTTTAGAACCATTGATTTAACAGTGTGTCTCTTTTCTAATTTTATTTAGTAGCTCATCAGGTAGCATGATGTTGTTTAAAATGCTGGCAGCTGAATAATTTTTCAAGCAATTGAAAATTGTTTTAACATATTTAATGAAGAAATGTATACGTCAGTTTCTCTAAGGCCACTTACAATACATAAACCCCTTAAAATAGGAGAACTAGTTTAAATACTGTTAAAAGTTTGGGGAAATAGAACAGTTTTCATCTGATGCTGAATAATAAGTTTTGGGAAGCCCTGTAAAATAGAAAGTTATTTCCCTTGGCACATCCTAAGTAGGGATTGCTACCTGCAATTCTTTTGACAGTACTAATACTGTGTGATCAAGTTCTTTTGAATTGCAACTATGAATTTGTGATGTGAAGTTGGAATGTGAGTTTGGTTTACTAATATCCAGTGTCTTAACGCCTGTTCTTTAATGAACATTTTCCCTTTTTTAAATGGGAAAATAGAAAAAATAAAAGAGATCAAAGAACCAGCCAAGAAATTGAAAGAGAAGCAAGAAGGAAAGAAGGAAACCAAAGATGAAGAGAGGAAAAAAACCAAGAAGAAAGTTGATGACTTGGAGAGAAAGGATAAGAAAGTTGCTGATGATAAATCAAAAAAAGAATCTGAAAAGGTTAAGCGAGACAGAAGAGGTGAAAAGGAGAGATCAGGGTTAGAAAAGAATCTTAAAAATAAAGAAATAAAAGAATCAGCTAGTGGCAAGGAGAAAGAAATTAAAAAAATAGCTAAAGCCCTTTCTAAAGCATCTGATAGCTCGGCGAAGGATGAAGAGAAGAGGAAAAAAGTAAAATGATACTATTTTCATATCTGAATGTTGCTTCAGTTAGAACTGATAGCACAAGAATGTAATATAGCACCACTAAGGCAATTTGTCTATAGCTTGTTAGAGTAAACAAGATGACAGAATCATTTGCACAAACAGCCTTAGAATATGTATGAAATTGTAAGCATGAAATAAGATAGACTGCTATGAAATTCCAATTTGTACATAGTATGTCTGATAATGTCTTGTACATTCTTATTGTACTGAGATCATTTATATAATGAAATGTTTTTGGTACTCAGTATGTCACACATAAGGCTAACACAAAAATAAAACACTGAAATATTTGTAAGTGTTGTTTTACCCTGGGAAGCAGAAGTATTAGGGGAAAATAAGGCAGACTAGTTTTCAATTTTTATGTTCAATGAACATGATCCAATTTATACACTTGGGACAATGGAATATCTTATCAATATGCATATCACTCTAGAAAGTGCAACAAAACAAATCTTTTCAACTATTCAGAAAATAAATACATGGAAGAACGAAAGCTTAAATGGATCAATGAAAAAAAGTGAAGAACAGGTGTAAAATAAATAAGAACATTTACTACAAATTATACCTTCACTGCTCCCCCCGCTGTTTGCATTTTACAGACTGCACTGGTTTTGTTTCCTGTTGGGTAGAAAGTTGGACATACTATTATATATGTTTTTAAATAAACATTGAATATAATCTTTTCCAAAATGATATTTGGAATAAGTCCATTTGCTGTTTTTATCTTGACATGGAAAATAGTGTGTCAAAAAGTATTTGGGGCAAGGGGGAAATGTAGGAAATCTAGGGCTGAACAGACATTGGGATATGTGTTATGATCAGTGCAAGGTTTGAAAATATATGGTTGTGTAGCTCTTTGTGTCTCTGGTCTTACCACAAGGAGTACTCATATATGGGTGACAAAGTACAATTTTGACATGAAAATAAAAGCAACATATTTCAGCCTTGTTTTGCAGTAATACAGCACATTTAGAATTCTCATGAGATAGAATGCTTTTCTTGATCATGTGAAAAAGCCTATGCAATTTAAATTCTAGACATCAATGTGGGTTTTTCTGGGACCATCTCTTCCACGTTTTCTGAAATGTAGAATGCAATAATAAAATACTAGCATTTCCCTAATACCAGGTGTTATATATTTGGGTTGATCAGTTTATAACTAGATGATTTTTTTTTTGAAAGGGTGGTGGAAGTTGGAAATTAATCTCCCAATGTAAATGGCTTCTATCCTTTCTTCGTGAGCCATGCCAACCCTATTCTCTTGCTTCTCACCCCTTAGCTTATAATGCTCTGCATGAGTAATCAAATCTAGGTACAGCCCTTGGGTTTTGCAAATTTCAGGCGCTGCTTTTTTCCCTCCCACCCCCAGCTTACATTTTGGGGAAGCTTTTGGGAAAGAGAATAGACTGGCAAATGAGCTGGTGATTGGGGAGCTTCTAGATGTTTCCAAGCTTTGAATGACATTTTTTACAAGCCTGAGTTTAAAAAAAAAAAAAATTCCAAAAAAGTGTAGGTGGACTTAGCCCATTCACAATCAAGGCAAGTTTCTCTCCAAACTGATATGAGTGGGTCTAACCATTTCTCATTCAGCTGAGATTGATATTCCACCAGCAAAGGTCAGACTATCACTTTTCCTTATAGCAAAGGGGATTTGTGCCTATAGCACACATTGGTACAGTGGTACCTCAGGTTATGAACTTAATTCGTTCTGGAGTCCGTTCTTAACCTGAAACCATTCTTAACCTGAGGCACGCTTTCGCTAATGGGGCCTCCCGCTGCCGCCGCGCTGCTGCCACACGATTTCCGTTCTCATCCTGGGGCAAAGTTCTCAACCCGAGGTACTACTTCCGGGTTAGAGGAGTTTGTAACCCAAAGTGTCTGTAACCTGAAGTGCTTGTAACCCGAGGTACCACTGTAGTACATAAGCACATTGATTAGTGTTACAAACAATTTGTCCACAAGGACGGGTTCCTGCAAAGCAGTATTATAGGGCCTGAGGACCAGGGTGGACATGGAACTTCTGGCCTATTTATATAAGCTAAGATTTCTTTATTGTCATTGTACAAGTACAACGTTGTACAAGTGCAACGAAATTGAATGCCATCCCATAAAAATGACAAAAAACACATTTTCAGCCACACATGCACATACATACACACCCATCACAACTCTCCAAGGTAGTTGGATAGAAATTGATGTTTCTGAGAATGAACAAACTCCATGTGGTGTGAGACTTTCCTGCTTACCTCAACATCTGTACATTTGGTACTGCATCTAAATGGTGTGGGTGTACAGAATTTATGGTTACAAACATTAAGGGCTGCCTCTCCCCCATATGAACTGACCCGAACCCTGTGATAATCATCTCAGGCCCTTCTTCATGTGCCTTCTCCACGAAAGGTCAGGAGAGTGACAACATGAGAACAGGCCTTTTCTGTGCAGGCTCCCTGTTTGTGGAATGCTCTTCGAGGAAGGCTCGCCTGGCGCCTTCATTACATATCTTTAGGTTCCAGGTGAAAACGTTTCTCTACAACCAGGCCTTTCGCTGATCAGTGTTCCATGGCCTTTTAAATGTGTTTGTGGGAGGGGTTTTGTTTTGTTATTTGGTTTTTGGTTTGTTTTGTGTCTGTCGTGAACTGCCCTGTGATCTTTGGATAAAGGGTGGTATACAAATTTAATAAATAATAATAATTTAATCTTTACCTCTAACAAATGAAGCCTCAGCAACATGAAGACTGTGTACCATTTAGATGTTACATCTGGTTCATGGTAACTTTTAGGGTAGTTCATATTTTACTTTATTTTGGATTGAAACATACAGGTTGAATCTTTTGAGAAACTATTTTGCAATTCAGCATACAGAAAATAATCAGAACCATGCACATTTTTGTATGAAATTAGTTTACAGTAATATTCCATTTCCAATAAAATTTAATGTCACCACTTTGTTCTGAAAGAAGAATGAAGAAACTGACAGTGCAATTCTATATACATTTACTCAGAAGTAAAGCTCTTTATGCTCAATGGGAATTACTCTAACATGGGTGTGAGTAGGATTGCAGCCTTAGTGTCCGTTTAGTAAAATCACAGAGTGCCCTATTCTCTATGACACAATCCACCAGAAAATTTTGGATGTTCTTTTATGCCACTTCTGTTTACAGCAATAAGAGTTGCACCAAGGTTTTTGGTGGACTATACTAGCAGTTTGTAAACTTATAAATGCTACAGAGGATAAATTAAAAACACTGCTCAGAAATGCTTCCTCTTACTTTAAAATTGCAGTGGATAAAAAATGAGTCCAACAAATTACATTTTCTTGAAGTGGACAATGATCACTGTAGATATGCAGGCCTTTCTTACTGAGCCCACTCATTATTTTCTGTGCTTTGTTGTGCAATATTGATGGAATATTGCCAATGTGGTCAAGTTCACGCCAAATCTGAATTTTGGGAAATTGTCTTGATCAAAGATGCTAAATGATAAGATTGTAGCATGGTATTTGGATTTGACAGGTCAAGTGGCTGGATCTGTAACCTGTCTCCCATTTGAAAAATGTTTACATCCATTATTTAGATCAGCGAAAGGAAACTGTGGTTCCCTCACAACTATTAGCCATATTGATTAGAACTTATAGGAACTGAAATGCAGCATTTGGAGAGCCACATGTTCTCTATCCCTGGTTTAGTCATTTGATGGAAATGCCACTCATTTATACCACTTCTAGCTAGAAATTTTTTTTTTATTTTTACTGGTGCAAAATCTATTAATTGTATGTCAGGAGCATTTTACATGTGGGAGCATTCGAAATATATTGCCTCCTTTTTTCTGCCTGTAATCTGAAGTAGTACAATCCAGAATTCTATTTGTATGCCGCCTTATTCTGTATAATGTATAGATTAGCTCTTCCTATCTTTCACTCTCAAAAGTGTGCCACAGAGAAAGTCCTCAGAAACAGTTTAGGGGAAAGAGAGGTTGAGACATCGTTTTCACTCTCCCCCCTGCGCCCCTCAGTCTAGAATCCTAACCTTGGAAAGATACCTTCCTCCTTCTCTACACATGACCTGGCTTTGAGTGGGAGGCAGTATTTTCATTAGAGATACATTGCTTCACTTTCAAAACAAAACAGAACAAAACAAAACAAAACAAAACAAAACAAAATGATTCCCTTCCAGTAGCACCTTAGAGACCAACTAAGTTTGTTCTTGGTATGAGCTTTCATGTGCATGCACACTTCTTCAGATTGCTTCACTTTATTCTTCTTCCCTTTACCCCAAGCCAGTTCTTCTTGTTTCATCAATGGTAATGATCTCTATACTAGATAGGGGAGGTGTTGGTGTGTGGAGGGTTAAATAAGAAATGAAGCAAGGGTGAAGAGTTAGGAATGGAGAAGAGCTTCAGCCTTCATTTGAAAACAGCTACTATCCCAAATCCACCTTTCGCTTCTGCTTAACAACTAAATATGTATTTTAGAAGAAGTGGCCCTAATATTTGTACTACTATCTTTTGATATTCTAAGTAATTAAAAATTACCGGTAAGAGTGCAATCCAGAGACACATATAAGATCACAGCAGCAGTGGAGAGATTTCCTTGAAGCAGCCCATAACCCCATATTTACAGAGCAACTTTGGGTTTTGGCAAAAGAAAACTGATTTAAAGGCAGCTGGAAATGAAACCATACAGAGAGAAGTTTTCCTTTAAGAAGATGCTGCAACAGGCTCCAAAAACTTGTTTTTTTAAAAAAATGAAAAAAATGTTGGACTTTGAAATACAATGTGGTACTGTACTTCGTTAGTTTGTGTGTAGTGTGTACTCTCCCTTTTGGTAGTCTTTAGATTTGTGAGCTTGGATCCAGACTTTGCTCCCTGTGGTGGGAGACTCCTTTGAGCAGAGTTCTGATCAGGGGACTCCTTCACAGGCAGAAGGGGGAAGGTGGCAATTCCTCCTTCCCTTAAAGCCTTCTGAACAATTATTGTTGTATGGAGTGGGCCTGGGGTTGCAGGGAAAGCAGGGAGGAGTGGACGTTTCTGCTTCCCTCTTCCCTCAGCATGATCCCTCCACTGGATCAAAGCCTAAATGGAAGGAGCCGTTACAGTCTTTCTAAGTTTAGATTCAACCCCTTGTCATTATCTCAGTGATACCTAAGAAAGCCAAAATGTTGAATCAGAAAGGCTAAAGTTAACTTTATAACTAAACAATGCAGGACTTAAAGAAAGATCTGTCCCAGAACAGCAAAAGCCAAGAGATGCTGAAGAGGTTATCCAACCTACAGAGGAGCCACATGGGAGAGCAGGTAGGTTCTTGTGCAAACTAAGTCATAGAAAAATAAACTCCAGTCTTGCCTATCTTTTTGTATGGTAAAAGCTTTACAGCATCTGCTCTACAGCAACTTGTCCTCAATGAAAGGTTTGCAGATCTTGTCATATTGCAAACCCTCTACCATAATGTTAACACTATGGGAGTGGTTTCAGAATGGTTCCATTGAGGTAGAGATATGCATAATGTCACATTGGATTTATTTCTATTTAGATCTTTCATGAAAGTTTAGTCATCAGGACAAACATAGTTTCTGGTTCATGAATTGTTTGCACTTCACCAGCACATTTACACAAAATCATTCTGAACTCATCTCTTAGGGAAGTAAACATTATATGAAAATATGCCCCAAATAATGATGATGATGATAATAATTTATACCCCACCCATCTGGCTGGGTTTCCCCAGCCACTCTGGGCAGCTTCCAACAGAATATTAAAATGCAATAATATATTAAACTTTAAAAGACACTTAAAACAATATGCAAGTTTTCTAGTATTTGGAAGTCTTCTTGCAATATGTACATGCCACTGATTAGTGCAGGCTTCCTCAACCCCGGCCCTCCAGGTGTTTTGAGACTACAATTCCCATCATCCCTGACCACTGGTCCTGCTAGCTAGGGATCATGGGAGTTGTAGGCCAAAAACACCTGGAGGGCCGAGGTTGAGGAAGCCTGGATTAGTGCTACATTCATTACGTGCAATGTAAAATTTCATCATTACATTGGCATACATCTGTGTGGAAAATAGTCAATCACTTTACATGGTTAACTTTACAAATGTTCAGGACTTGTAATTAGCTGTTTTCACTTGGTCACTATTCAAAATCACAGTAAATGAATCTGTGTTCCTTTTTTAGAATTATGGAAACTTTGAACATTTTATTTATTTATATATTTGAGAGATTTCTATACTGCCCAGTGCCAAAAATGGCCACGGCAATGTGCAACAAAACAATTCAATGCAGTACATAATAAGCAACATAAATGTCAAAAATCCCAGATCCATATTAACTTGGCTGTAGATTTTTACTTCTCTGTGTACGTTTTACCAATATATTGCTCTTGTGGTACAGTAAGCAATTGGTTCTGCTTCATAAGTTCCCATTGTTGCTCTAATTCTAGGTTGTGGACCATGGGGTTCTAGTAAAAAACAATGTAGATTCCACAAGCCTGCCTTTGTATGATAAAACCTTGAAGGCTGTGCTTGCTCATATTCAAACAGTTTCATTATCATGAGGGCTGCAAAAGTGCTTTATGTAAAAAGGATCCTCAGGAGTCCAGATAGTTCAGCATAGCAGATTCTACCCCATACTCCAAGCTCATGGAAGATGCACTGTTAATCATGATGGATAGTTTCAAATTATTTAAACTTAGAGGTGACTAACCTGTGGCCTTCAGTTGTTGGATTCCAACCCCCATTCACTCATGGGACAGTGATGTGGAATGCTTAGTCTAGCCCTACTAGATTTATTTTATTTTACAAAATGTATACACTGTTTGATTGTAAAAGAACAACAACCACCCTCAAAGTGCTGTACTGTAGCCTTGTGCTTAACTATAGCCTCATACTGTTATTTTATGGAATCATAGAATTATAGACAACCAATGGTTATCTAGTCCAGTGCTCTGCAATGCAGGAATCACAGCTCAAAAAATCCCTAACAGATAGCCATCCAATCTCTGTTTAAAAACTTTCAGTGAAGGAGAGTCCACCAGCTTCTGTGGGTACATGTTTGTGAAATGTACAGGCACCAAACCCGCTTATGCATGTTCACGTCACATGTGACTGCACACATGCGTGGTATCAAGAACTCAGAAGTAGGGGGAGAGACCTGAAGGGCCTCAACAAAGTCCTGTTGCGCCTCCAGTTTGTGGGGAGACCCTCCCTGGAGCCCAAAGAGGATGTCCTCTTTGGGCTCTGGAAGGGTCTCCTAGTGTGTCAGAGGTGCAGTGGGGTGCTTCCCACTTAAGGGCATTTCACTTATGTGTGCAGAGGGCCAGCCCAGACTCCCCTGTGTAAGTGGGGAGTCACCTGTATATGAAAAAAGCCTGAATAATCAATCAATCAATAACAATTTATTCGACCGTCAGTCAGAACACAATCATCCATACAAATTTTAAAACCTGAGACAACTCAGAGGGGTTTACACTAGAACATACACTAAAAGTAAATTATACATAAAAACCCATATCGATACCATCGATTTTGACCTTACGCTGTTTAAGGGCCAAAAAAAAGAAATTTGGCCACCTCAAAAGTTGTGGTGCCAGTAAAATTATTCAGCAAAAACGAAACCTGACATTCTCCTTCTACCAGGCTAAGGTGGCCTAAGAGTGGAGCTATCAGTTTCTGTCTAAGGGCAACATAAAATGGGCAGGTCAGGAGAATGTGTTCGGTTGATTCAACCTTTCCCGAGATACATAAAATAAAAATGCCATATATCACTTTTACCAAGTCCATAGGTAAACATGCTCACTTTCCCTAAAAGTATTTGTTTTCTGGTTTTCGAGTTCAGTCTCTTCTTTCTGCTTACCTTTGATGTATTCTCTAAAATAATGTAGAACACAGGAGTGCTGAAGCAGAACCAGAAGAGGAAGATGAAATGGACACTTTGCTACGTCAAGTTCTTGAATCAGAGTTTGGTATGAATGAATACTTTGTCCATGAACTTCTAAAAAGAAATTCTAGAACTAACCAATTATTTTGGATCTGTTAAAGATTGTATGTAGCTAGTTACCAATCTTTCAAAACATTTTTGCTGCTGGTTGGAAATAACTCTTTGCTTTCCAAAATGGAATGATGACTGTAGTGGCTAATGACCTGCCCCTCACGTGTTTGTCCAATGATACCAGTTTAGAATTATCCCATAATAACAGTAAATGCTT
Organism: Lacerta agilis; assembly: GCF_009819535.1. Lineage (NCBI taxonomy): Eukaryota > Metazoa > Chordata > Lepidosauria > Squamata > Lacertidae > Lacerta > Lacerta agilis. Next base: position 52,013,254 of record NC_046318.1, on the reverse strand, counting down.
GAGGCACAATATCAGAGCTAAGCACTCTTAAGATCCACTGATTTCTGTGAAAGGAGTAATTTTAAACTAGTGGGTTGGATGTGGACATTTCCCTCCACAAACAGAAGGGCTCCTTCATTTGCAGATGGGACTCCAGTCCAGCAGAGGCTTTCATTCCACTTTATTGGATGCTCCTGCTGGTAAAAGGGGAAGAAGACGATTTTTGGCAGGACCTAGAAGACCAGGGTTCAAATCCCCACTATGCCATGAAGCTCACTGGAGAACGTCGGACCAGTCACTGTCTCTCAGCCTAGCCTACTACAAAAGGTTGTTGTGAGGATAGCATGAAGAGGGGGAGAACTGTGTGGCTTTCTTGAGTTCCTTGAAGGAAATAAATGTAAACTAATAATAAATGAACAAGTAGTCCCCTGTGCAACTTCCCATACTGTTCTTCAGGGTCTCCTAATACTCTGGAACAGATTTTCAAGTGCACTGTCTGAGGAAGGGGGGTCTCCGAAATGGTGTTCTTCCCCTTCCTCCTGTGGGAGCATCCAGTTAGCAAAATTCCACCTGGATCCAACCCAGTGGGCCTTAAATGTGTTTGGATTGTACCAATGATCTGTTTAGAAGGGTGGTGATTACAGAATGCAATTGAGACTGTTCTGTTAGATGTTTGATATGCTGTTTTTCTAACATTTTAAGAAAAAATAAGTGAAGCGGATGAAGAAACAGATTTTCAGGAGGAGAATAGTGAAACACCTGAAGTTCCCACAGAACAGGATGTCTATGATGGAGACCTTGAAGATAAAGTGCCAGAAGTATTAGAAACACCAGAATCTGTCTATGAAGGTACCTGAAATATTAAGAGTATTCAGCCTGTTTTTCTTTTCATTTCTTTTTTTTTTTGGAAAGAAATTAAGAAGGTGGTGATATTTTACTTAGACTTTTATGGAATAAATATATGTCTTTGAGTTCATTCAGTTCAGTCAAACATAGTATGTCATCAAGTCTGTTTTAAATGACTTGTATAATGTATTGTGACCCAGTTTGGACATCATTGGAAGGAGAGTTTAGTGAATGGATGAAGACTGCAGCATCATGTGTGCCCTTCCTTCTGCCTTCCCCCTCTCATGCATGAATTCCTCCTATGTTCTTGTATTTAGGCATACATCTAACCTGAAGCCTAAGATCCTGAAAATTGTAATTTTATCAGGATGTTCAAAATATTTAGAAGTATGCCTGGATTCACTTTAACCTGAATTGATGATGCTCATACCAAGATGCAGGGAGGCATGAGGAAATTCACTTGCAATAAAAGAGGTATTGGAAGACAGCACAAATGGTTCTGTGGTCTACTCCAGTCCTTACATTCTAGTTCCAGGGTTATGTCCACTCCAAGCATTTGTGTCTAAAAGCTGATAGATTAATTGGGCACTTTTCTGAAAATTGACAATATTTTCACTTAGCAGTAAGTGGTATTCAACAAAGTATTTGCAATAGCATAATGGGATTTCCTTGCTCTATTCCCCTCTACCTCCCACAAGCCCTGCCCTGTCCCCAAATGTGCTCTGGAAGGTTTGGGGTAATCCCAGAACAGCTTTAGGAGACATACAGGGGGAGAAGAAGTCCACTGACGAAATGTTTTTCCTAGTGCTACACTGAATACAATATTTTATGTAATAATAATAATAATAATAATAATAATAATAATAATTATTATTATTATTATTATTATTATTATTATTATTATTATTTATACCCCACCCATCTGGCTGGGTTTCCCCAGCCACTCTGGGCGGCTAACAGCAGAATATTAAAATACAATAGTCTATTAAACATTAAAAGCTTCCCTAAAGTGGAATTTGCTACCAAGAAGTGTGGTGGAGTCTCCTTCTTTGGAGGTCTTTAAGCAGAGGCTTGACAGCCATCTGTCAGGAATGCTTTGATGGTGTTTCCTGCTTGGCAGGGGGTTGGACTGGATGGCCCTTGTGGTCTCTTCCAACTCTATGATTCTATGATTCTATCATTCTATAAACAGGGCTGCCTTCAGATGTCTTCTAAAAATCTGGTAGTTGTTTTTCTTTTTGACATCTGGTAGGAGGGCATTCCACAGGGTGGGTGCCACTACCGAGAAGGCCCTCTGCCTGGTTCCCTGTAACTTGGCTTCTTGTAGCGAAGGAACCACCAGAAGGCCCTTGGCACTGGACCTCAGTGTCCGGGCAGAATGATGGGGGTGGAGATGCTCCTTCAGGTATACTGGACCGAGGCCGTTTCGGGCTTTAAAGGTCAGCACCAACACTTTGAATTGTGCTCGGAAACGTACTGGGAGCCAATGTAGGTCTTTCAAGACCAGTGTTATGTGGTCTCGGCAGCCGCTCCCAGTCACCAGTCTAGCTGCCGCATTCTGGATTAGTTGTAGTTTCCGGGTCACCTTCAAAGATAGCCCCACATAGAGCACATTGCAGTACTCCAAGCGATTACCTTCAAAAACCAAATATTTCCCTTATTCTTCATTTCAGAACCTGCAAGTGACTATCAACCAGGAGAGCCAGACACAGATGACGGTCATGGTATGTCTGCTTTTCATAATAGCTTTAAGATGTTGTGAAGTGATATATCAGGTGATGAACATGTGTCTTTGAATTGATCCTAAATATTTGCAAATTTAATGGGAGAGATAGTTTATATGATGGAATTTTTAAGTGTTGGTTTTCAACCTCACCTAAGTGGATCACAACTTTACCTATCGTATCTGAAGAAGTGTGCATGCACACGAAAGCTTATACCCAGAACAAACTTAGTTGGTCTCTAAGGCGCTACTGGACAATGTTCTTATTTTTTTATTTATTTCAACTGCATCAGACCAACATGGCTACTTACCTGGAACTTTACCTAAAACAGATTGCCATGATTCAATGCCATTTCACATTTTATGTTATTTAAATAATGCATCTTCTCAGCCAGGTGATGATAACTTATGTGTGGAGAAATACTAGTCAGGGCAAAGATGCCATACATAGGCGACTCACTCAACATTTGAGGGTAGCATGGTTCACGTACATTCAGTCTATAATCTTAATAAGTCTTAACTAGAAAAACCAATGTTAAATTGTCTATGGCAATTCCATCAGGGTCGAGGCCTTTGTAAGATCCTTTTGGGAGGTGACAGATAAATTTCTGTTTCTGTGCTAACATTGGAGGCAGCAGTTATGTGAAGGTCTGGGCAGAGGACCATGATTACGGCACCTGTCTGTAGTTTGGGTAGAGAGAATCCAGTAAAAGGAAAACCCACAAGTGGAGATGAAATACCCATACATAGAGAACAAAGATCAGTAGAGCAAGGGGAGAGAGGAAAAGAAAGATAGAGAATCAGAGAGAAAATATATAAGTGGGTCCCATGTTAGAGGGGTTTAATGAAATGCCAGATCAAAATATTTGAAGATAGCTGTTCTGATCAAAATATATTGCATTTCATAATACTTGTTGAAATCAATGTGCATTCATTACCGGTAGTTCATCTAGGCTTGAATTCTACACAAACTACACTGGAGTTCAAGTCCCATTGAATGCAAAGGGACTTTATTCTGAATTGACATGCACAGAATCCTGCTATTAAGTAGTTATTAAATGTTTTGAGGTAATATCTATTATTACTTTCTTTGGCCATCTGTTCCTGGGGGAAAATTTTCTACTCCAAACTTTTCATGGCTAGTGTTGATAAAACCTGGGCATTCCCAGTTATAGTTGTGTGACTTTCTTTCCCATCAATCTTCAGTTAGTTAATCACAAGGACTGAAACTAGTTAGTCAAACTAATTTAAACCCTCCAGCCTTGACAACAGTATTAATAGCTTCTTGTGATTTAATATGAACTTCTAATTTTCAGATGCATATGAATATCATGCACATACGGAAGAAGCTACATATGAACCAGAAGGCCAAGGTTTGTCTGGTTATTATTCACATAGAAGTAATATGTTATATAGAGTGTGTCTGTTTCTCTACGCTTAACCAACCTTGTGAGCAATGGAACTGCAAATGTGAACATTGTTTAGATCAAAGAAAGCTTGTCTTTTGTCTTGGTAGGCTGTCGATACTGCATTCCTGTTATCTTTAAAGTAAATGCACAATGTGCATTTAAAATGTGAGACAAAAAAGACATCCCAGAACAGGGTTTAAAATAATGCTTATTGTAATATAGCAGTGAAAGCTCCTTGTGCTCTTATAAATTATTATTTTAATATGTGTATATATTTATTTGTTAAATACATTGCAGTGCAGCAGTTACAGTTAATACCGTAAGATTAATAAAATACTATTATGATACATTTTTAATATTTTTATATACTCACATTCTCAAACTGTTAAATATTTATATAAATGCTAAAGAAAAAGAAAAGTTATAGTCTTATGTTACTTATTAACTATTTCACCTACACTTCATACTATTAACTTTCCCTCAGCAAATAATATTGATCCACTGAGTCTTATATTTTTACTTTGTTCCAATAAGAAATAAACAAATTAAGTTTCTTCCATAAAAACATTTTCTTGTTGCCTCTTTCACTTCAAACCAGATTTGTGAACTTCCACTATGCATGCCATATCCCAGACTTTGACTAGCCAAGAATCTTGTCTGGTCTTTTCCAGTTCTGACATATTGTAATTCTGGCTGTTAGCAAATGAGTAGACATTTATATATCTTCCTCTAGTATACTATGTTTAAGGTAACCAAATAGTATTACTGCTGTATCTTTGGTGAGATCACAGCCAAAAATGTTTTTATTTCCATTGATGACTAAGGACTGTGATTGAAAGACTGGCTCCAACTATAAATAATATACTAAAAATAATAAGTGGCAGCCTAATTGCTGTAATAAGAAACAAGGGGAAGAAGGATGATTAATATTTGAAAGTGGTTCCTCTTGATAGCTTCTTTATCTGTTTTAAGAAAGGTTTTTAATTGAAGCTAATGAAAAGAGGAAATGGTTTCTGACTGTCAGATGGCCAGGGCATGTGCTTTTTGTAAGTGGTGTGTGATGCATGAAGCCTGTTCTTTATTACTCATTTCTGTTTTGCTTTGGAACAATTTGTACAATAAAAATACTGATTTAGTAAGCTAAGAAATAAACACTATGACACCAAAATGGTATATGCATCAATATATACATAATAATTATTATAATAATAATTAGTAGTAGTTGGTTTATATATCACATTTGTATCCCATAATGCCTATATGCAGAGGGCTATATCCAACTAAGTAGTTCTGTTAGTGGCTGCACAAGGAAACTTCCCATTCCTCTGCTCTTCCCGTGCACCCCATAAATCTGTTTTGGTTGTTCTCCCAAGCCCCTGAAGCAGATCTGGGAATGGCAGGGGGGCGGAGTTTCATTATGCAAATGAAAATCCTTGCATAAATGGAACTCCTCCATTGGATACTGCTGTATGAGGCTAATTTACATAGACTCAAACACATAATCTGTAAAACATGAATTTGGAAGTGCAGGCCTCTTTGCAGATATGATTAATATGTTAAATTGACTGTAAGAGACCTAGTGCAGTCCTGATTCCTCCTTCTTTCATCCAGTCTGTCAACCATCTGTATAGAAACATGTTCTATGATTTGCACAAATGAATAACATATTTTTGTCTGTCTTCCACAGATGACACAGAACTAAATCTAGAGGATGCTCTGGAGCATAACACAGGTATTACACAGATACCTACGGTACATTTTAAAGTTGGATTCTACTTAATTTAAAAGTGAGGTTATGTTACCCAACAGAGCAGGGACATTTTTGGGCCTGTGTCATATCCGGAAAGTGTGCTGTAGGTACTGTTCCTTCTGGTTGCTTCTTCCCCCCTCTTCCTAGGTCAGACCTGCCCCAAACATACAAATTGAAAGAAAGTGCATGCATATACACAGCCAAACATACTTTTCTTTTATGTATGAATAAAAAATCAGATTAGCAGAATTAAGACAGATCCTCTTGAATTTGTATGATTTTACCAAGGGTCCCTGAAAAGCCACAATCAAATTAATACTTATAGTAATACCACCAACAAATCACATAACACATCTATGTATACAGAGGCAGCTTGTGATATGATGGGTACTTTTGAGGTAATCCCTGGTGTAAATTATGAGGATCCATAAGTATCAGTGCCTCAGATCCCTAGCAATGCTGGACAGCCCCAGATCCATGTCTTTTCCAGTTCAGTCAATAGAAAAGAAGTGATCTCTGATTTGATGGTTGATAGAGGAAGGGAACCAGTAGTGGTGGTGGTGATTTTAATGGATCCTTCTGCTCTTTCTTTTCTAACTACCGGTAATGTGGCACCCTGCTCTCCTCTCTGGCTACTCAATTTTCTTCCTCCCAGATTGCTCCCCTGTCTCTACCGCTTCTATTAATACCTCCACCATTGCCTGTACACATGCACGTTGACCTACACAAAGGCACATATCCCAGCCCTCTGGGACGTTGTGAGCTACTCATTTTGCCCTTGCCTTCCATGTTGCTTGCTATATCGGCTTCCCAGTTAAATGCCAATTACCGTAAATGCAGTAAGATGTGAATTCTTAGGAATAATATATGACAGTAGATTTATTGCATGCATTAACAGTCTCTTTACTTGCAGAACCTTATTTACATGACACAGAAAAGCAGGACTATGTGGATGAACATGGTATGTTGTGTGACTTTATAACAACACTGTGATTCAGGACATTTGTTTTTATTGCTGGTTGTAATATCGTTTGAAAGTCCTCACATTTATAACATGTTTGGTTTAAAATAATATGAGATTTTAGCCTGCTTTTTCCTGGGGGAGGGGGGGTTCCAGCAGCCTGCGTAAGCGAATTTCCCATTTCTTTATAATTCTGTCTTGCGAGTACCATCCCAGGACTAGAAAGATTTGGATTACTTTGTCCCGTCTATATATTTGAGGGCTTTGTTTGGAGGGAACTCAAGGATTGTAATTAGCCTCAAATAGTTTTAGTTAGCCTCAATGAGTTTTGGATGGTTTCAGCGGAGTTTCAAAGGGGCTTTAGGAGAGCCTCAAGGGAAGGGAGGAAGGTTTAAAATACCTCCCGGCGACTCCCGGAGTCCTTATCTGGCTGGGATATAAACTTTTCTGTATTGTTTTTAAAAGCTCCTACTCACTCTGCTGAGGCTCACAGGAAACTTGCTTCAGGCGCCATCAAGTGTCATTTATAACATGTTGCTGTAACAGTATGGCTGTACTGTGTGTATATTGCAATTATGGGTTTGAGTTGATCTCATGGGCCTTTCTCAGCTGATTAATGCCTGCATTTCTGGATTGGGTTGTGGGGAAAGCTTTCTGCTTCCCTACCCAGAATGGTATTTATATGTGTATAGTGGCTGAACAGTTTGTATTTATATTATATCATTTTTATGATAATTTGCTATTGCTCACCTCTTGGATATTTTATGATTAAATTATATATGAATGGGTAAGTAAGTAAGTAAATATAATGTACATTGAATGTCACCTAGAAGAAGCAGCAGACAGCTTGGCTTGTGTGAAAGGGCCATAGATGAATCAGTTTTTCTAGTTGTATTTTAAAGTTTTGAAAAACTGACAATGAAATGCAAATCATTCCTTGTGCCTAGCCTAAGATTCCTTGTGCCTTACAAAAATGTTGAGCTTTAATCAGCAACAAATAAGTTGTGTGTGTTATATAGTGAAATATGTGATTGTGGGGGAACCTTTTCTTTCTCTGTCCCAAACATAAAATATTGCTCAGTGACAGAGAACTACCTTTGCATGCAAAAGGTCACTGGTTTGATTACTTTCAGAGGTTTGAGTGGAACCACCACAAAGCATCTCCCATGACTCCTAAACCCCAAAGGCAGTCCAGAAAGAAACTGAGACTAATGGTATCAAAAGCTGCATTATGGGATACAAATTTCTCCTGACATAGGTCATTTTTTAAATTTATTTTTATTTATTCACAACATAAATCTGGAAATTGATCTGGACAAGCGAATTTTGATTCCAAAACCAGGTCTGAAACTGGATTGAAATGTGCCTAGATAATCAGTTTCATTTGATCATGCTTGAAGCTGTCCTACCCCACCTTCTCAAGCAACTTGCCCCCAAAGCAGATACTTTCTTCTTCCCTCACTCTCTGTCCATGTTTACTCAGCAGCAAGGCCTGTTGCCTTCAATGTAGCTTTATCTCTAGTAAGTGTGTTTAGGATTGCAATCTTAGTTTCTTTCCCTTTCCTCCATCTGATCCACCTATCTGAAGGGGCCCTCTACAAGCTTTGCCAGCCCATTGGGATCTTCTTGATTCAAGCACTGGGAACTATTTGATGATGTCCCAGTGTTTGAAAACACCAGGCCATAGTTTCTGGAATGTCCAGTGCTGTTCCACACTAGAGTAGGGGGCATTCCAGTCATCAAAAATTTGTGAGTGCATCTCTCCCCTTCTCAGTGTGCTTCCAACTTCATTTGAGATCCCTACTCTTATCCAGGCAGTCCACTTCACTACAAGTGTGTGTGTGTGTGTGTGTGTGTGTGTGTGTAGTGTGTTTGTGTGTGAGAGCATTCACTGATTAAGACAAACTGCTTTGCATTTCACAGTCCTTTAAAAACTTATGTATTCAAGTCTTTTTCTAGCATATATGCTAATTAATCTGACATAAAGGAAATTGTGATTTTGTTACTTTTTTCTTTATTAACTCATAACCATTGTAGCTTTCCAGTTTTAAAATTTTAATTATGTATATTTTTTTTAGAATTAGAAAATGAAGAATTTATTGAAGCTCAGAATACAGGTAAATTGACTGTGACTTTGAAAAATAATGACTTGGCAGTAATGGTTTTCCTTGGCTGTTTCTTTGCTGTTTTAGTGCACACACTGAGCAAGTCATGTCCTGCATGAGTTATGTATAGGTGGACTAAAGATATATATCTAATGAGTTATTCTGCACTTTTGAACATATAAGTAGTAGCAATTATGTCTTTGCTCTGTAACTGAACTGACAGCAAGAAAAATTTTCTTCTCTTTTCAAACAGGCATGTTGAAATAGTTCTAAACAGTTCTCTACCTTAGTCATTGCAGACAAATTTGCTACAGTGCAAAGCTGAGCCCAGGCTTTTACCTGCTGCATCGCTTATATATAAAAGGTGTGGCTGGGCCAAATGGGGAGGTCTGGAAGCCTAATGCAGAGGCCTGACAGGCCTAATTAGGCATGTAGGCTATAGAATCATAGAATTGTAGGGTTGGCTGGAGTTTCTCCAGCCCTTTTCTAGAAGCTGAAAGAATTTGCAATCTCAGGAAAAACTGAATGCTGTCAGCAGGAGCCTGGTTAGTGATAGACATTGATTCCTTTGATGCAACTCCTATAATTGATACTCTCTAAGGGTTTAGCTACACATTATGTATAAACATGTAGAAAAGAACCCTAATGACAGGTTTTGTATCTTTTTTTCTTTTGTTGTTGTTGACAAAATGAAGCTTTGGGTGGCTTCTCTACTCCATCAATCTATTCCATCCTCAGACCCCTGAGTTACAACCACATTTTTGTGAAAGTCCTGCATAGTCATTATCTTTAATTTACATTACATGGACCTGGATTCTTTTTTTCCTTAATCAGAGAGGCCTGCAGCATTATTTTGTTTGTTTGTTCCATAAAATTTATATACCATTTATTGTAGAAAACCCCCGCCTCAAAGTGGTTTTCAAAAAAGATAAAACGATAAAATTATCACTGAAATTTTTACAACCATAATTTGAAACATACAGAAAGTTAAAACCACAATAAAATAGACTAAAACAAATAAAAACTCATACTAACTTTCTAAACATCTGGCTAGGTTTATCTAAATAAGAATGTTTTCAGCTGGTGCCAAAAAAGAATACATTTTCTTGTGAACTATATTACAACATTGTTCTCTTTTCAGATGGAGAACTGTTATCCGAACATTATTATGAAAATATGCAAGGTAAGCATATATTCATTTTATCATCATTTATCTATAAATGAATATATTCATTTATTAACTAGGGGTGGTGGTGGTGAGAATAATTATGCTGCAAAACTAATGCTTATTGCTGGATTAAATAAAACATGCCCATCTTAGCAGCAGCTGCAATATTGGCGTCTCAAGTCCACTTGAAATATGAAAACAATGTTGTAGAAACAGCACAGCCAAATAGGAAATGTTGTGGGACCTTTATATCTGCCTTATCAATGTGATTATTGTATCTTAATTATTTGCTGCACATTGTGTACAGTATCTACATTGTAGGGAGGCGCCGTCAGTCATGGATTCCTGTATGCATACACAAAGAGAAATACAGAAGTGTGCATGTGATGACCAATCCACATCTAACTTTATTGTTTCTTGAACAGCAATACTTTCCACATAGGCATTTTGTCACATTTGAAGGGATTTTCGGTTGTGTTGTCTGAATAGGTATTTTGGAGTCTGAGAACTAAAGTGTAAGGTTTCTTTCTCCTGCTTATAAAGGTCCTAGCTCTATCTTAAATTACAGTTTGTGTACACATTACCTCTTTATATTGTTAGTTTTGGTCTTATAAAGGCTGTGATTTATTTATTATATGTATTATATATCTAACAGAGCCAATAGAGAGTACTGATCAAACACATGAAAGTGAGTATAAAAAATGGTTCATTCCATCTTATTAGGAATCAGCCCTAAGAATCCTTTTTAAATCCAAAGTTTATGATTTCATAAGCTATAAATTCCCCATATTTGTGTATAATTATCTCTGTAAATTAGCTGCTGTTGCTGTTAATGATGATCATTATCATTACCACCATTATCATTATTAAAGAACATAAGAGCCTGCTTCTCCTGGATCAGGCCAATGGCCCATCTAGTCCAGCATCCTCTTCTCACAGTGGCCAGCCAGATGCGTTTGGAAAACAAACCCACAAGCATGATTCAAACACAATAGTCCCATTAAATTTTAGGATATTGCAAATCCACAAGGTATCTTTTAGAGCTAAAAGCTCTTTCAGCAGTACTCAGTTGCCAAGATCCAATTTGGTATAATGTCATTTTGTCTTCGACCTGTTTCTTTTTATCTCATAAGTGTGTCAGTTTAATAATTAAAGCAAATTCCCATACCTTACCTATCCACTCATTAGTAACAGTTGCTACTTAGGCCCTCCATTTCTGTTCCAACATTATTTGTCCTGCAGCTGTCATATAAGGAAATAATTTTGTGTGCTCTTTCTTTGTGAGGTGTTGTTTTTGTTAGTTTAATTTGGTTGCTACTCTAACAGCATGTTATCTAATTCATTTTTATATGCCCATAGATGAAGCAGATGTTCCACATTCTGCTACTGAACAAATTTATTCAGGTATGTATGCATGAATTAACCAAGGTGAGAGAAACTAATTTGAGTATAACTTTTATTAAAGTTATTTTTCTCTAATTCATGAAAGCACTTTTTACCTGCTGTTCATGTGTGGAATAAGAGGAATACTGGACAGAGAACTGCTGAGAAACTTCATTGTACAAGATGATGGTTTTTAACCACTGAATTTATTGATAAAAATTTAGACATCTGGATCTTAAAAGCTCTGAAGGTATTTACATACTATATATTTGCATGTCACTTTGACATTTGCTTCTGTGAATTCAAATAATCACAAATCAGTGTGGACTCATAAGGTGTTCTGTGAGAAATACTGAGAGATGTATTAAGGCTATTTTTGCTGCTACCTCTTTGCTGTCCTGGGAAAAGTGAACATTAAGTTTCTCTGTCAGGAGGAGATAGAAGAGATCAAACCTGTCCCCCATTTTTAAAGCTACCTGTCTCAGGTGTGGCAAGGAAGGTTACTAGGATATTTGTGAACCTGATTTCCCTTTGCCTTCTCTTACCATATGTCAGGTCTGCGTTGGGTTGCTAACGAGTAAGCAGGCATGAGTCGAACTGTCTTTTAACAGTTTTATTGTGCATACTATTTACAGTGCAGAGTGCTGAAAAACATGACCATATCAGTCGCTAGCAGAATCCGGGAGTGGCCCCTTCTGGCTGGGACCCCAACATAAGAGTTTCTGTATCTGAAATCTCCACCTCCCCTCCTTGCGTTTCACCCCTCTGCGCATTTGGGGTGACAGACATGGTGTGTCTCCCTCCTCGCCCACTGAGCGAGGGGGGTGCAGGGTCTCTCCAACATCCCCAGAGCCTTTTCTCTGAAGCCCCTGAGCTGCATGCCCCATCCCACTTGAGACATCGCTGCTTCCTCCGCTGGAAGAGGAGGTGCTGCTGGTTAGGTGGGGCCGGGGCTCTCTGTAGCATCCCGAGAGCCCTTCCACCACCCTGCGCTGAGCCGGGGACAGTTCCCTGACACCATATAACATTTCCGTCTAGACTCTGAATTATGCTAATAGCAGGGATTCATACTGGAATTCAAGAATGACCACCTACCGTATTTTTCGCTCCATAGGACGCTCCGGAACATAGGGTGCACCTCGTTTTTACAGGAGGAAACCAGGGAAAAAATATTTTTCTGGTTTTCCTCCTCTAAAACCTATGTGTTTGTTTTTTTTTAGAATCAGCTCAAAGTTTTGCAGCTTTTTTTGCAAAGGGAAAAGCCCTGCTTTTTGAGGATCAGTTCAGATTTGTGCAGCTTTTGCAAAGGGGGAAAGCATTGCTTACAAACCAGTAAGCACCAGTACAGACCAGTAAGCACCAGCAGGTAATAGGAAGCAAGAGGAAAGCAAACCAGTACAAACCAGTAAGCACCAGTACAAACCAGTAAGCACCAGCAGGTAATAGGAAGCAAGAGGAAAGCAAACCAGTACAAACCAGTAAGCACCAGTACAAACCAGTACAGACCAGTAAGCACCAGTACAAACCAGTACGCACCAGCAAGTAATAGGAAGCAAGAGGAAAGCAAACCAGTACAAACCAGTAAGCACCAGTACAAACCAGTAAGCACCAGTACAAACCAGTACGCACCAGTAAGCACCAGCAGGTAATAGGAAGCAAGAGGAAAGCAAACCAGTACAGACCAGTAAGCACCAGTACAAACCAGTACGCACCAGGAAGTAATAGGAAGCAAGAGAAAGCAAACCAGTACAAACCAGTAAGCACCAGTACAAACCAGTACAGACCAGTAAGCACCAGTACAAACCAGTACGCACCAGCAAGTAATAGGAAGCAAGAGGAAAGCGAACCTGTAGAAACCAGTAAGCACCAGTACAAACCAGTACAGACCAGTAAGCACCAGCAAGTAATAGAAAGCAAGAGGAAAGCAAACCAGTACAAACCAGTAAGCACCAGTAGGTAATAGAAAGCAAGAAGAAAGCAAACCAGTAAGCACCAGCCAGTAATAGAAAGCAAGAGGAAAAGTAACAGAGAGCCTCAAATGGCTGAAAAACTCAATTTCCCAGGATCCTCAGCCTTCCTTCCCAAAGGGCTGTGCAAGGGGCCTGGGCGGGGCAGGAAGGGAGCTAGCTCCCTTATCTCCCTCCCCGATCTCCTGCAATCAGCTGTTGAGCGGGTTCCTTTCAACACTCTCTTTCCCTCTTGTTAGCCTTTAGCTCTTTCTACAACAGAAAAAGCAGGATCTGCCTTTCCCCCCTGGGTAGTTTGGCTCCAGGGACCATGCATTCGCTCCATAAGACGCACAGACATTTCCCCTTACTTTTTAGGAGGAAAAAAGTGTGTATTATGGAGCAAAAAATACGGTACATAGTGGCTGTGGAGGGTGCAATTAAAAGTAGGGAAAGGGCTCCTTGACACCTCTCTTTTTACCCTGCAACACGCTCCTCTCACCCATTTTTTACCCAGCCATGTTTCCAGATATGTGTCTATGTCACTGGGGAAAAGCAGCAAGTGGGAAGAAAGTTAATCACTCCATTCTACCCACCATTTTACTGTTTCAAATAACACCCACCCACCCCTGCTGCATTGCAGCTATTTTATGGAGACCCAGGTCACTTCTAAATATGAAATTCCAGCTGAAGTTGAGGATTCTGTGAACTAATTGGTCAGCTACCTATCTTTCTTGAGCTTTTTGCTTCCTGGATGCCTGCTGGGCATTCCTCTGTTGTATTTGATCTCATACTCCATAGGTAGGGAAAATCACAGAGTCCACTCTACCAGCCAGCTTAGCAATTTTGTTTTGACATCCTCTGCACTTGAACATGCTTTAGTACAGCCTTTTCTTGTCTTATGGAAGCTCACTATTTCAAAGTTACTTTAAGGAGACATGCATGGATATCACTGGAAGAGGGTATACATCTTTAAGAATGGAGTACACTGCCAAACCGTAGCTGTTATGTTGAATCTGCCCTACCTTTGGAACAAACATCTGTTTGTTTTTAAGGACTCAAGTGTTGGCATATGACTCCAGTAAACCACTCATTTTCTTTGGTTTGCTCATTTCGGAAGTCAAAACTGTAGCTGAAATATCCAGCTGTGATAGCTCAAATAAATATTTAGATATTTGGCTTTAAAAAATAAGAGAGTATTTTATGATGTACACGCTAAAACTAAAATGCTTGGGAAAAACGAGAGGGAAGAAAATGCTGTATTTTATATCCGTGTCACACACTTATGCTGTAATGTACAATTTGACAACCTATGTGCTCTGTATCATCCTTAAAGTTCATACAATCATTGCTGATTTTTTAAAAAGAATTTAAGCTTGTCTTTTTCTTATTTCTTTAAGTATGTCTGTATAACTACAAAACCAGCCTGAATATATTTTGGTTTATATAAAATATATCAATTTGTTTAGTAGAAATCATTATTAGTAATAATAGCACAGGCATACACAATATAAGATAACATACGTTTTCCCAACTTTTAACAGTGGATGAGAGAGAACATACAAAAGATCATGTGACTGCTCAACCCCATGAGACAGGTTTGTACATTATTTTGTCACACTATGCTAAAACCTATTTATGTAATGGTGATAGTATAAGAGTGTGCCCAAAATTGTTCACCAGGGCACATACCTTTTCCGATTCCTTCTGTTATAATATATAACAATGTCATGAGCAGAACTATTTTATTAATTCAGTTTCTTGGAAACTGAAATGGACATTGTAGTTCAGTAGCCTTCCTTCCTTCCTTCCTTCCTTCCTTCCTTCCTTCCTTCATTTATTTATTTATTTATTTATTTAATCATTTATTGAAAGCTTTTAAAAATGATTTTAAAAGGCAGCCCTAACTTGGAGTCACCTGGCTCCTGGGATGATTATAGTGGCAGAGCCCATGCTACATTCAAAGTTCTCCTAGTTCTACGCATCCAGGGCAAAGGTCAAAAGCTCTGGGGTTGTTTTTTGCTTTGCTATGCCAGCTCAAGCTGGCTCCTCACCTGGCAGTGGGCTGGCTTAGGTTCTAGCCTCCCCCCCCCCAATTCTGCCCAGTTTTGAGGCCATGCATGGGTTATCAGTGGTGGGAACACTACTGCTGGTAGGTTTCCAACTGTGCATACAACAGGCACAGTGGTGATGATGGAGCTCTTACTCCAGGAGAGCCAGTGAATGTGGCACCTCCACCTACTCCTTGGGTTAGGATATCCCCTTAGATATCAGGGCAGTGTACAAAATAGCTTTATACATTGTTTAGGGATACCCATTTCTATAGCCTAGTCTAGTGGAGTGGTCAGACTATCCCTTTTGAAGTTACCATTTTAGCAAATCCAACTAACTTTTCCAAAGCAACCCATAATGGTTAAAAAAGTGAATAAGCAGGAATTTACTAAGAGTGTAGTTATCATTTCTCATATATATGTATGTATATACAGGGTGAGTCCTTTAAAAGAGGCCCCGCGGATACAGAGTACATGTGTTCCACGGGGCCTCTTTTAAAAGACTCACCCTGTATATATATATGTCGTACCTTGGTTGCCTTGTGACTCAAACGTTTTGGGTCCTGAACGCCGCAAACTCAGAAGTGAATGTTCTGGTTTGCGAATGTTCTTTGGAACCCGAACGTCCCAACGCAGCTTCTGCGGCTTCTGGTTGGCTGCAGGAGCTTCCAGCAGCCAATCAGAAATGGTGCCTTGGTTTTCGAACATTTTGAAAGTCGAATGGACTTTCGGAACTGATTCCGTTTGACTTCTGAGGTACCACTGTATATATATGCGCAACACATCAATCCTTTGTAAATAGTGTGGTATTCAACATTAAAGACAAAGCAGGTAACAACGAATACATTAATCTTTGTGCAAGGTGTGATTTTTGGCCGTCTAAGGGCCATTTTTACATGACAAAGTTACTAAACTTTGTGAGAGCCTGCTGTGCAGTTTGAGTATCACATTTAGTAATTGTACACACACCTACTGCCAAATACAGTGGATGACCTGTGCATCATTTGCTGGTTCTCCTACACAGACATGCTGTCACATTTGAAGTGGTCTCTATTTAGACAGATTTCCCCACCCACCCACCCACTCTATGTCAGAGTTTAAATGTTTTTGTACCATTTCATTTCCAGTGGGGGGGGGGATGTGCTTTTTCAACAATGACAAATTCACATCTTAGTGAACAAATGAAAACGAATTGTTGTAAAACAATTATTTTATTTATTTTTATTTATTAAAATATTTATATACCATTGTATCATAAAAATGTATCACAGCAGTTTACAACAATATAAAAACATCCTTAAAACTTGACATAGTAAATGGCTAAAAATCTTTGAATTACAGAAGTTCCTGTTCAAGTGGAAGATAATTCAAATGATGATTTAGTTGGTAAGTCAGTCTTCAGAGAATCTATTTCTTTAAATAAAAATTGAAATGTACATTTGAGGCTGTGTTTGTTTAAAAATTGTTTTGATTTTTTATTTAAAACTAGAAAGAAAAACTATAAGGCAAGTGCTTCAACCTTAGGGCATAAAACCACAGGCTAGGCACCATTCCTTTGATACAACTTTCTAACAAGGCTCATGCAGGTTTCTACAGTATTCTACAACATTTGTCTTATGGTGGAGGCATACTCAAACAAGTGGAGTTTTATACTACCTTTGGCTTTGAGATAGGGGCATAAATTACAATGAGGTCAGTTAATGGAGACAGACGTCACCTTAGATTGGTATTTTTATACTCTGTTAGCTACTTTCTCCTTCTAAGCCTAGTGGGAGCACCCACTAGGGTCGCAGATGTACCAATAATAGCTGTGCTGCAATATTAATTGCGTACTCAACTAGTTGGCTATGTACTGCATGTGTGTTACCATTGAGGTTAGGATGAAGGAGGTCTGCCACAGACTGGTTTTTTAATTCCACAAGGACTGACAAATAAAAACGAGACATACATGCAGTGGACTCTCTTGCAGTTGGTAGAATGCTCCCTTGATTCAGGAAACTTCATTTTTTGCTTTACTCTGGGCGGCTTCCGGCAATATATTAAAATACAATAATTCATCAAATATTAAAAGCTTCCCTAAACAGAGAAATAGTTAGACCAAGCACATTTGTACAAAGCCCTTCTTTAGGGGCACTGTGAGATAAACACAGCACTGTGTTCTTTGCAAGCCATTTTCATGCCATAGAACTCACTTGAAAATTGACTTTTCAGAAACCATTGTAGTGATACTGTGTCTGAAACAGTAGAAATTTGTTCTGCCTAATAAACTATTTCCCATACACTTGACAGTTCCTCACTTCTTTTCCCCTTTTACATTTGACTCTGGCTAGTCATAATAAAGGATAGAATATGCACCCACTCAAATTGATGTATGTTAAATTTAGTGCAGATATAAAACAAACCATTACTTCACACAGTGCATAGTGCTAACACAAGATGCAATGATGGGAACTAGCTTAGATAGTTTTAAAAGGAGTTTGGACAAACATACATAGGGTTGGTCTCTTAAGAATTGATTACTCTTGATAGCACATCAGTGATCAGAAGTGATGAACATTGAATAATAGCTGCTGGGAACAAACAGCAGGAGATGACAGTTGCCTTCATACAAGACTGTTGCTTTGCATTGGAAGCATTTAACTAGCCACCACTGAAATAGGATGCTATATTTGATAGACATTTGGTCTTACTCAGCAGAACATTCTTGAATGTTTTCTGAGCATGAAAATCATTTGAGCAAGCTGCATCAAGCGAGAAGTCCTGTGCCATGTGGAGTTGAAAGTGCATTAAGGCTGCTAGGCTACACTCCAAATTCTTTTCAGCTGTAGGTTTTTGTTCCAGCACTTCTCTTT
The DNA here is from genome assembly GCF_009819535.1 of Lacerta agilis. Lineage (NCBI taxonomy): Eukaryota > Metazoa > Chordata > Lepidosauria > Squamata > Lacertidae > Lacerta > Lacerta agilis. The sequence goes on along the minus strand of NC_046318.1, from coordinate 51,995,081 downwards.
GCAGAGCTTAAAAGGGCAATGAACCCCACCCCAACAAACATTGCATCTGTGTATGGGATTTTCCCCATATATGCTTCAGCTCCGTTACGCCATTCTGACTGAAAAAAGTTATTCAAAAATATAAAGGGGAACACTTTTTCAGTATCAGACAACATGGTCTCAGCTGTGACATATTGCTCAGTGATTCTTCTTTTCTACATGAGCATCACATAAGATGGCCTCTGAAAAAATGCTTTCTGCTGTGGAGCAGTCTTTTACTTACATCCCTAATAAACTGTCATTGAACCTCTTTCACTTGGAATATGTCAAGTTAATGGAAATTCCATCTGAACAAAATATTCAGAATACTCAGCTGGTGGAGGCACAGTGTTTGATATGAAACCAGTTTGGGGTTTGTTTGTTTTTTCTTCGGTGCACCACAATCCATCACCACTGCATTATCTAATCTCAAATAATCCTGTGACAAGATCAAATACCCTGTTTTATAGTCTTTTCTGCTTTTCTACACTGGCTTTATCCACTGCTCCATCTTTTTTTCTTCATCCAACATTTTATATTTATATGTCATTTAGAAAATACCTGAAGGCAGCCCTGTTTAGGGAAATTTTTAATCTGTGACTTTGTATTGTATTTTAACATTTGTTGGAAGCCGCCCAGAGTGGCTGGGGAGACCCAGCCAGATGAGCAGGGTATAAATAAATTATTATTATTATTATTATTATTATTATTATTATTATTATGCATGTATTTATAGTAACCAATCACAGGACATCACTACCAGTATATAAACCTCAGACAAGGAGATCACTGCTCAGTTCTGTTACATTGCTGAAGAAAAGGAATTGGAATGTGCCATTTAAACCAATGTTATCCAATTTTCTGAAAGATCTAATAAAGGTGTAGAAAACAACAGTGAGTGACTACAACTCTCATATCCACAATAAATTTCTTCTCAAGCCCTGTCTCTGGCATTGTGAGAAGAAAGCTTTGGCTATACATATCTCTGTCGCAGAGTTTGTTTATAACCACCAAGGAGATGCATGTGGCGACTGCTACTGCTTTCTGGAAGTCTCTGGCTCACATGGGTAAGGCTCCATTAACAGCAATACGACAGAAAAGGTCTTATGTTGACATTTGACCTTATGAAAGCTGCTGAGTCGGGCTTCTTTTCTGTTCAGGGCAAAAAAGGGGACTTTGCAACCACTGCTGTATCTTGCTCATATCACAGACCCACCATGTGTTGTGTCTGCTTTGCCTTCCTCCCAGGATGTGGTATCATGACTTGGCAGGATCTGGATTCAGGAAAACATTGCAGGCAATAGAGACCTGTAGGCTGCAACTTGGAATAAACAATTAGCTTTCCAGGTACATCTTCAGTCAAATGGAGTTGACACAAAGGCACAAGTCTAAACTTACTGGCAAAGAGGGATGTGATCTTATGATGTGAAAAGATTGCCAGCAACATATCTGCAGTGACTGCTTATCAACACCAAATGTGGAAGAAATTTGATTTTTGTATTTCATGCCTCTCACCCTAGACTGATACTTTGCATCCCATAAAATGATGGCATTAGATTAGCACCAAAGCATTATTACAGGTGCTAACATTTTCATTTCCGTCCTCAGTATGTTTTTAGTGAGTCAGAATGAGTAAATACAAAGGGATTTGATCACAGCTGCACATTTCCAGATTCTTAAGTGGTAGATGAAAATATTCATAGTTTTGGGTTTCTGTAAAACACATTGCTTTCTGTTTCTTTTTAGTTTTTATTTCATTGCTTAACCCTACTTTTTGTTTTTTTGGGAAATGGAATATTCTAAAAACTATTCCAAGGCACAGTTGAGATAATAAAAGTCCTCGCCTGCAGGGCTTAGGTTAAATTTTACAAGAGCAGTGTGGAAAAATACCTCTGAGTCTCAGTTTTGGGGAACCAGAGTGCTGAGAGTGCCGTTCATGCTTTTGGGCATCCCATAGGCATCTGGTTGGTCACTATGACAAAAGAATGCTTGGCTACATGAGCTTGATCCATGTGGCATTTCTAAAGAAAAGTCAGTGGTGGACTAATGAGTTGTTGTTCAGTCGTTCAGTCGTGTCCGACTCTTCGTGACCCCATGGACCAGAGCACGCCAGGCATGCCTATCCTTCACTGCCTCCCGCAGTTTGGCCAAACTCATGTTAGTAGCTTCGAGAATACTGTCCAACCATCTCATCCTTTGGACTAATGAGTAGCATATGGTAAACACTAGAAATAAATGCTGCTGCTGCAAAATAGAGTTGGGGATCATCAGGTAACATTAGATTTGCAGATATGGTGAACTCATGGATGACTGCAAGGGAAGGAGGAAAGTCCACAGAAGTGCCACAATCACCAGAGTTCCAGTTTTGACTGAAAAAGAAGGCTACCATTGTTAAACCGGAGATATGAGGCAAAATATATTGGCACTATTTTCCTTGTTTTGTAAACTAGCATGATTGCCAGTGAATGACGTCATAGCAATGAGTGGTATTGAGAAAACAGATCTAGCCAATTACACAAAGATATGACTAGAGCAGGGGGAGCCAACATGATATACCCATATGCTGTTGGACTATAATTCCCATCAGCTGCAGCCAGCATGCCAAATAGTTGAGGATGATGGAAGTTACTGTCCAGCAACATGTGGAGGATACTACGTTGACTACTCCTGGGCTAGAGTCTAGTGAAGAAACTTGTTGGTTGGTTTTTAAGGCTTTTATGATGTAAAAAATGATTGCTGCTTCATAGAGAGCCATTCATGTATCCAGGATTTTAGTGTAGCTGAGTTTGGGGAGTCAACTGAAAAAGAAAAGATGGCAACAAAAACAGGAGTTTGTGATCTTTCTAACTCAGGTTTTATTTAATATCAAAAAGTGCCCCCTCCCATTTGTGAACATCAAAAAATAAAAATCTCAATGCAGCTAAAACCTATTGTTATTTTATCCTTACTGCAAGCCGGGGGAGGGAACGCAGAACACTATGGCTGAGTGTGTGCACAATGTAATCCAGTGTTCATATCCATATGCTGAAAAGTGTGGGGAGTTATAGTAATTTATAACAACCCTGAAATATAGACCTTTGTTGTTACTCTGAAGTGTTGGTGTTTTTGTGTGTGTATGTGAGTGTGAAATTGATTGTAGAATAGTTTGATCAATTAAAGCTTGGTCGGGGTTAGTTGAGCCAGGGAAATAATTGTTGGTTTGAGTGGTCTGCAAAAGGTGGCTGGATGCCAGGTCTACCCATTCAGAAACAACAGATGGAATATATGGAATGTAAGTTCATCAGATGCAGGCCTAAGTCTTCTAGAAATTGTAGACCTGTTCTCTAATACTAGTTACCAGTACATTTGTTTAGAGTATTTGCTTAGCTGCTGCCTCTGGAAAAAATCCTTTGGATGGCCATGGATGAGCTTAAAGTGAATCAAGAATGGATTGGAAATAAAGGCTTGGCTGTTGAGAAGAGAGTTGAAAAGGAGAGAGAAGCAATAGAGAAGGAAAGGTTGTTCCTGGTAGGAAGGTAGAAATTGAAAGAAGGTATGAAAAGGACAAGTTTGAAATATCTAACAGAAAGTGAGAGAGTACAAAAATTGTGATTGTAACAAAGTTATGAATGTGTAAGCAGCAGAGAATGCATCTTGAAAATAAAAATAATTAGACAACTAGATAGTTGATGGAGTCAGACATAAGGCTTTGTAATCACAGCATTGTGATGGCAAAGATAAGGACAACATTAACAGAATAGAGATTCATCCAGTTGAATTTATATTGGGTGTGGTGGTCATGGCACTCTCCTGCAGCATGTGAAGTAGCAGTTTGATAGGCACAGCAAGTCAAATAACCATTTAATTGGGGCAAGCAGCACCTGTCCCTATGCGAGCAGTATAGTACTAAAGCACACTGAAGCTCCCATTTTGTTATAAGTGGCTAGCACTACCTTCAAATTCAGTGCCTTTCTTTATCCATACTGTTGTGTCTAATCAGTGAAACAGGCCACAACTGTGTGTGTGTTTGGCCCCTCCAATGTGCAATAACTGCAATTGACCCCACAGAATTGCACAGGATGTTATATCGGATGCATCAGCATAAATTTTCCTCTGCCTGTTCCAAATATATACATATAACAACCCAGGATGTAACCATGTAGATGAAGAGCTATGCAGACAGTTAGCGCTTGGTTTAGCCTCCACCCTGGGGTTATCTCCATGTTATGTCTTCACTTTCTCCCATATAAGTGAATGGTTGCCAGTTATTCTTCTTGCAAGGCAGAGAAGTAAAATACAGTGATACCTCTGGTTAAGAACTTAATTCGTTCTGAAGGTCCGTTCTTAACCTGAAACTGTTCTTAACCTGAGGTACCACTTTAGCTAATGGGACCTCCCGCTACTGCTGCACCTCCGGCACACGATTTCTGTTCTCACCCTGAAGTAAAGTTCTTAACCCGAGCTACTACTTCTGGGTTAGTGGAATCTGTAACCTGAAGCGTTTGTAAACCGAAGCATTTGTAACCCAAGGTACCACTGTACTGCAATGGTAGAGTGTTGGGGTGTAAGCAAATCTGCCCTTCCATCCTTAACACTGAATGGCCGAGCCCTCATTGCGAGGGAGTAAAGAGTTCTTACTCTACACGTATGCTTTCATTATAGTAATGCATTTTTCTCATAATATGTATGTATGGTCAGAGGCATACCTAGACTCCCTTGCGCCCTTGGCAAGGAGAGTGGGCAGACTCCTAACCACTCTGAGCCAGAGTAGAGAGGTATGATTTCTGCGCTTGCTTGGACCTGCGCCTTTGGCAGGGGCCAATCTGGCCATCCCCTAGGTACATCCTCGTATATGGTGTGCATGTGTGTGTAGTGGGGGAAGAGATTCTTGTTTTCTTGCTCAAAAAGGCTGTCCTTCAAGGTCTGCTGTTGCTTCCCCTCTTTAATAGATAGCAACTTTGTGTCTAAAACTAATACAGTTTTAATAAAAGGTACAACCAAATTCCTTTGCTACAAAGTTGCATATTAGTAATAAAGAATATTTTTAAAAGTAATTTGTATCATGGTTGGTCCTCTAATTTAGATCTCCCCTTATTTTTTCAGATACTTAAAGCTTCAAAAAGACTGTCCCTACAGCAGGAGGACCAGCCTAAACCATTCTCTACACAATGGGAACAGATGTTTGTTATAGACTTTATGCGTAATTAACTAAGCAGTTGAGAAACTTGTGGTGGAGGGAGAAACACTAAAGGTGTTTCACAAGTGATGCTAGGAGACTTTCCCATTTGAGTTGCATCTCATGTAGATGATGTTAATATGGTATTAGCCAGAAATAGAACACTATTTTTAAACTGAATATATATTCTGGTCAATGCAGACTTTTCATTCAATTTGTAGATGCAAAAAAACTATTTACGCATCACTTGTGAAACTCTGAAAATGTGTAGCACTCAGTTCACATTTTAGTATGCCTTTAGCATATATTTAGAACCCCAATATACATTTTTAACATTTTGTAGCTTTTAATATACATGTTTTTATTTTCTCCCTTATTAGTGACCAAGAGGTTGTGGTATCTGAATTTTACATGTGTCGTTCACATAATTGTAATATGCTATTTATAATGTAGCAACAAATGATTTAAGATTTTAATATATATATATCTGTGGATACATTAAAATTTGGAAGCAATCTTAGTTAGCAAAGTTTTAAAATGTGATCAAATAGCATTGTGAAATATTTACATTCTTTTATGGCGAACACTACTAAAATAGAGCTGTGAAATTTTGGCTTGGGCCTGTGCTTGTTGGTTAGTAATTATTCTATCTGAGCTCAGCTCACTTTAATCTATGTGCAGGTGTAGCAAACACCTTAATGATGGACATATCTACAGAATTACTTAAATAATTACACTACACAAAAACGTTCTTGTTGTAACCACCACTTCTGATGAACACTGAAGAATTCCATAGCAATCTGGAAGTTTGCAGAGCTTACATTAAAAATCCACTTGGGCTTAATTGTATTTTTTTCCCCATTTGCCCTTAGACCTGCCATCGTAATGCACTGTTTGTCAGCAATTATATCGGCATAAGTACCTAAACTGTATTCCCACAACTGCTTAATCAACAGTAGCCCCTCTGAAATAAATGGGATTATTCTGAGGCAAGGGTTGTAGTTATCTAATGAGTCAGAATATGATTGATTTCAACAAATATTCTTTACCAAAAATTGCTTATTCTAAATATAAATCAGTATTTATTAATAAAATCCTTATTTTGCTCACAAATGAAGGTAAACTTTTTTTTTAAAAAAAGTTAGGGGTATAGATAACTATTCAATGGTGCTGTTCTATTATAATAGATCCACATTACTTTAATTATTTTATCCTTTTTTGGCTCAGGAATAGTTCTCATTTTAATGCTGTTGCTCTGAGAAAGATAATCTCAGTTTAATCTGAGATATCAGTAGGAAACACTAAGTAGCATTGAAGTCAATGAGAATTCACTAGGATTATTGTGGAATCTGTGTCTTGTGAACTGTAGCCAGCACTTGGAGATAATTAGATTTATTTTATTTTATTTTTAAATGTAGAAACATGAGTAAGGAGAAATGTGATGCAATTTTCTTGGGTTGGAATCCAATATATTGAGAGGTCTACATAGTTTGTATGTAGCATATATCCTAGATTTCTGTGAGCATATTCCCTTCCTACATGGGCACTGCATCTGTGCATGAATGATTCCCATAAAATATAACAGAGCCTTGTTCTCACCACCACAAGCTTACCCATGTGTACCCACAGGCATTACACCAGGCCAATGCAGGGAATGGGAGACTGCAGGAAGGATCATGCCATTCATACTTTTCAGGAAGCAATAGTCCTCTAGTTCTGTTAATACAGATTGAGGCAAAGTATTGTTTTATCATTGATGTGTTTGCCACCCTGAACTCCTTGGGGAGGAGGGTAGTATATAAATTTAAGGAATAAATAAAATGAAAGTGTTATTCTTCATTGAATGAAAAATTGCATATTTCTAAGTGGAAGAGCAATAATTTTTTATAAAGCCATATTTTTAAGGACATGAGAGAAAAATAGGATTGTGTTTTTGTACAATAGCGACAATATATTTTTAGACTGCTGGAGTAAGAAAATTACTATGCTGTGATCAAGTTCTTAAAATGCTTATAATTACATAATTTTCATGTTTACACAAGTGTGCCATGGGGGCAAGGTAACGGGGACTTTTAAAAGATGAACTTTTCCTTCTGTGTAATGATTGGTTGCAATAAAGTACAAAAGAACATTTTCACTGGTGCAGTCATTATTTTCCAGAATGCTGACACAACATCTCATCTCTCTTCAATAACACTTTTATGTCTTCTGTATACCATTTGAAATCACTAGTTATTTTATTATGCAGAACTGGTGGTTAAAACCAGCTTAATGTGAATTCATGTATGTCTTATATCTGCATATAAACTCCTGCAGTTTATATGCTTGCATTCTTTTTTTATTCTGAAGTGTTCACCACTTTTATCATAACCTCTTACCTTTTCACTATGAAACAGAAGCGGGCGGGCTAGTATCCTCCTTAGTGTGTAGGTTCACAGTGTATGTGCTAAGGCAATATCTGGAGCGGATGGTGGATTTTGTTTCAGTACAGCAGCTTGTACCAATAACTGTTCCTAGATGTTCCTAAAGGCTTTAGTGATAGGGAGGCTTATAGTGAGCCAGGAGGAGAGGAGAACTAGGGTTGATTCATGAGCGATCATGAAGTCTTTTAAGGCACCATGGTGCTGGTTATATTACTTCCACCACATCCTTGTGTTATACTGTGGATAGAATTGAAACAGATAATGTAACATAACCAGAGGAACTTACTTCACATGAGCAACACAGAGTCTTTTGGCATCTTAAAGACTAAAATCTATATTACGGCATAGTAAATCTGTTAGTTTTTAAGGTACCACGAAGCTCCCTGTATTTACTGCAGCAGATGAATGTGACTAACCTGAATTTGCTTCACATGATGTTAGATGGTAGTTACAATGGAAATGAAAAGCGGTTAGCAACAAAACTCAAAGCAAAAAAGAGGCAAAGTCTCGAAATGTATGGGGGTGGGGGTGGGTGGGACTAAGATTCTCTTGTCACACATGCCATATAATGCAAATTAGTTAATAGGCTAAAGGTAGTTGGGGGGAAATAACACATTACATATTTGTCTTGAACATAAAAAGGTTATTGATTCCTGACAGGGTTGGAGTACTCGTAAGATACATCTGACCTTAATTTTGCATGTATATTAAAATAACTCTGAATAGCAACTTTTGGGACCACTTGCTCAGGATTTGAACTGCAATGGATATGGTGCTGGAGTTTAATCCTCCCTGTGACCCTGCAGAAATTCACTCCATAGAAGCTACTATTTGCATCAGGAAGGGAGTTCCCATTGATGCTCAAATCACATATGGTAGCTCAGATCATGGCAGTTCATACAGTTGGAGACTGCACATGAACTTGACCAAGTATTGAGCACATCAATTACCCAACATGAATGAATGAATTTATTTTTACGGTCACAGACCAGCTCAACATCTTACCAGAAGCAATCACACTGGGGTGGAGGGGACTGGCGCCTATCAGTCTTCTCCAACCTGATGCCCGCCTTCCATGTTGGGAGTACAACTTCCATCTTGGACCATTGGCCATACTGGTTGATTGTAGTTCAAGACACCTGGGAAAGTATAAGGCTGGAGAAGGTTGGCAGGCATAAACCAGGTGCAAGGCATAGTGTAAAGGGAACTGAAATGTTTGGTGAACTGAATTAAACCACCACCACACTGTTATCTAGATATAGAAGTCTGAAACTTCTATACATAAACTGCCAGTATATTCAAGAGAGAACTAGTTATGTTAATCTGGAATGCAGGAAGATGAAAAATAATTGGTTTATTAGGTTAAGAGTTTATGCAGGCAAAAATTTCCATTCATTTGAATGAAGAGGATTGAGAATGAAATAGGTATGAACTTTAGTCCTTACCTTTTGTGGCACAACCAAAACAATTGTTCTTTATTGTTCTGCACATAATAACTATTTTATATTTGGACATTGATAGATTTTAAAACCTGACAATATTGCAAAATGAATGGAGCCAACCTTAACATTCTGCCACCAAATCTGATTGTATTCTAAAGAGTCCAGTCAAAATTCCTCAGAGTGGCTTTACAAATGCCCCCCTGTGTGTCAAACACAGCCATATGGTTAGAAACAGGCATGATTTGCGTGGAGGCCAGAGTATGGATGCAGGTGTGTAACCTGGCTGAAGCTTAACCTGAAACCTCAGGGCCTAACCTCGCTGCTATTAAAAGATAACTATCAATCCCTTTGGAACAAGGCCATAGTAAAGAAGATGACAAGTATAGGCCTCCATCCATCTAGCCTCATGTCACGTGACTTTAACTCAGCAAAGATCATTGTTAAACAGAGGTTAACAGACATAGAAAGACAGAAGGATCTGGGTAAAGTACCTCACTTTCTAATTCAGGAGGAACGGAGATACCTGTCCCGCCCAGCTAGATATTTATTCCAACTAGAAATACCCTCTCATAGAAGAGCATTTACTCTAGCCCGTAATCACATAATGCCTCCAGCAGTTCTCCAAGGGAAGTACAAACGGACCCCATTGTGCGAGAGATACTGCCTGTGCAGATCTGGAGAGGTGGAAACTGTTGGCCACATACTCCTGCGATGCTGCTTCTACGAGGAGGTGCAAGGCGAGCTTATCCACACCATGCTGGCTGAGCTACCTGGACACTCGGACAATTTCTATATAGAGTGGCTTCTTTCAGATGCTAATGCTAATGTGACAGCAAAGGTAGCCGAGTTCTGTGCTAGAGCCATAAAAATTCGGTCCGATCTAGTTAGCAGTACCCACACAACTTCAGGACAGAACTAAAGACGAACCAATGCTATAATCGGCTGTAGCCCACCTTTTAAAGTAGTGATACCTTCTTTTATCTAAAAATTTTAAAGTTTATATTTATAGTTTATATTTTAGAATGTATTTTGGATTTATTTATTTTTGGAATATATGTGTGTGCTGGTAGAGAACCGTAACAACAAATCATCATTGCAAAATGAAGATACAGTGGTACCTCGGGTTAAGTACGCTTCAGGTTAAGAACTCCGCTAAGATCAGAAATCGTGCTCTGGCGGCGCAGCAGCAGCAGGAGGTCCTATTAGCTAAAGTGGTGCTTCAGGTTAAGTACGCTTCAGGTTAAGAACGGACCTCCGGAACGAATTAAGTACTTAACCTGAGGTACCACTGTATACCCATTATTTTGTGGGTATTATTCCAGTTGTATACATTTTAAAAACAGCACTGTGGTGATGATACAAATCTTTTTCTTTTTCTTTTTACATATTCCAGGACAAAGTGAAAACGAAACTCAGCAAAAAGAAAAAGGTAAGATAATGTGAATGCTTAGTTTTTGCATTGGTGCATGGAATAGAGAAAGTGTTCAATTAGTCTATTGCATATGTTTGGGGAGTTTGTATTGGAGACTGTTTGCTTGTAGACCTTTGAGTAGCAAGTGACTTAACATAATTACCATCTTCCTTAAGTTAGGATCTGAAGCATTGTGTTTAATTCAATGCATGCTTGGGTGTGCTTTTGTCTTCCCTGAATAATACTTATGCTTCACTTTTGGTGTTTCACATTCTCTCTTTGATCTTTTCCAATTTTGCTATGTAACTAGATATCAAAGGAGTCACATGGCACCTGCTGAAAGTAGCAGACTGCATCTCCTCTAGTTATATCTAGTGGTACAAAACACAGGATCATTGTGCCAAGAGGAGAAAAAATAACACCCAAATTCCTTGACTAACACACCATCAACTACATGCCTTCTTAAACAATCCAGAAGTAAAATCAGCAGCCACTAGGCCCTTGACCACCTTCAAAAACTTTCTCCTGAGAGCAGAGGGACACAGCAAAGGAATAGTATCCACAATATACAAAATACTGCTCCAAAATCCCACAAACCCCCTTGACACAATCAAAGAACAATGGAAGCACGATATAGGCTATGAAATTAACCCCACCCAATGGACTTGAATGTGGTCTAAACCTCATTTTAAGTCCATATCAGCCAAAAGAAGGTTTCACTCTGAAACTCACCTCCAGGTGGTACTTAACACCACGGAAACTGGCGCTGATACACCCAGGAACCTCACCGAGATGTTTGAGAGGCTGCACCTCCACAGGCACATGCCTCCACATGTGGTGGGAATGCCCTAAAATCCAACCCTTCTGGACAGCAGTCCTATAAGAGATATGCATATTAACTAAACAAGTATTAGAAGTCACCCCAGAACTGGTCCTACTGAACAACTTCCAACATGATAATGACCACTCACATTATACAGAGGTGTCCTTTCTACATTTTGTGTCCCTATTATACAGCACTATCAGAAGCAGGGGCCTTTAATTTACTTGGATAGTTCAGGAACATGACACCATATGGTGGATTGCCGACACAGTGTCCTGAAGCATATGGGTGTTCTTGGAAAGAGACCATGAAAGCATGCCTTCCAAGTCTTGGAAAATAAGATCAAATGATTTTAATGGTCCTGTTCTGCACATTTGTGCCTTATGCAGATCATTTGTCATATTGTGGTAATAGTCATAAGCCTATGATGTTCATATATTTAGCCAAATCCTTTACAACAGGGATGAGGTACCCATTGGGCTCCAGGTGTTGTTGGACTGCAACTCCTATCATTCCTGAACATTAGCCATGCTGGCTGAAGGTGGTGAGAGTTGGAATCTAATAGCATCTGTGAAGGCTCCCAATTCCTGCTTTAAAATCATGTATAGAGGTTCTTTGTTAATTGATCCTTAATCTTACTACCCTGTTATCCCTCCTGCACTGATACAGGGAACGGAGTTGCTGGCAAACCCAGTGGCTGAATGACTTTGAATGACTAGCAGTGGCTTCAGAGACAATTGTGATCTTTCAGATAGTTTGTAACTACTCTGGGCTGTGATGAGGGCACCGTTGCCTTTTTTGGTGCTGGCCAGATGCTACTGCAACTTGCAGGAAGCAGGGATAGCCACCAACTTAGATGGCTTTAGGCAAATTCATGGAGGAGAAGGCTATCAATGACTATTAGCCATGTTGGCCATATTCTGCTTCCACAGTTGGAGGCAGTAATACCAGTTACTAAAAACCATAGAAAGGGAGACGGCTCTTGTGCCCAGATCTTGTTTGCTGGTTTCTCACCAGCATCTGGTTGGCCACTAAGAAAGCAGAATGCTGACTACATGGACCATTGTCCTGAGTCAGTAGGCTCAAACTATGTTCTTGCATTCTTAACAATTTTGGACTGGAAGACAAGAAATTTTAAAAAGAATGGGAAATGTTTATAATGTATATACAAAAGTAATGCAAACAGGTCAAAACATTAGCAGGATTCTAAATACATTTGTAATGAATTAGAATGTATGGATAACTTAGGAAGACAGAATAATTGGAGAAATGTCAATATGCAGTTAAAATAGAATTAAGAGGACTCATGGTGGGATGGGGGGAAGTCAAGAGGGTAATCTCAATATGTCGAGTTGTAAGATTTTTTTATGTAAGTTTATCTTTCTCTTGTGTTATTTTCATTCTTTTTTTCTCTTTTCCCCCTTTATTTTTGGAAATTCAATTACACACACACACAGAGAGAGAGAGACACATACACCAGTTTGGACTGGTCAAAATATTATTGTAACTGCGTAAATACGAAAACACTACAGTTTTGCTCGTTATTGTTAGATATCCTTCAGCATGCATTAAGGTGTTAAAGAAATTCATAAATAGTCAATTCTGAATTCTGGGAAGAAATGCTGTATTTCTTTTTAATATTTTTTTTTCTAGTGAAGAAAAAGAAACCAAAATTGCTCAATAAATTTGATAAACAGATTAAAGCTGAACTTGATGCTGCAGAGAAGCTGCGTAAAAAGGTAACAATGAAATTCGACTGAGCTTAAATTGGCTGTTGCTGGAGAGAACATAAAAGGTGGGCCATAAGACCATGCATAAAATTCTAGGCATAGAGAACCACAAAAGGCTCTGATAAACACTACAAATGGTTGTGAACCCATCTATTGGCAATGCTAGTGGATCACAATATAGGCTTATGTCTATTGTAAGGGGTGGATGGACAAAGACAGCATTTCAGTACTTTTAAAATGTATAGACTGTAGCTCAGTGGTAGAGCATCTGCTTTGAATGCAGAAGGTCCCAGGTTCAGTTCTCAGCAACTCCGGGTAAGGCTAGGAAAAGACTTGTCTGAAATCTTGGAGAACTGCCATCAGTCAGTGTAGACAAATCTGAGCTTGGTGGAATAATGGTCTGATTCAGTATATGGTAGCTTCCTATGACATTTTATGCAACTGAACCTGGGAAGTAGGCCTGCCCAAGTAAAGTAAAACATGCAGTTCTTCCAGATGTGATGGCAGCCTTGAGTTTTAAAATCTATATATTTTTCTCATATTTGCATACCTCTGCATAACTGATGCTTTCAAGGATTTCACAGCTGTGAAATAGCCAGTAAGAAGGTACCTAAATAATTTCATTTTGATGCCTTAAATTGTGTATTTAATTTCAGTAGGATTATTCTGAGTAAAACTCAGTTGAATACCACCCATCATATTCAATTTTTTTTCTTTTGTGTTTTAATAGCCTCCAATATGCTTTCATTTTCCCCCCTTAAGATGTTCACTCTAAGCCATTTCATAACAAAAAGGATAACTTCAGAGATGTCTCCAGATGTTTCCCTCCCTGAGGAAGAGCAGTAAATACCACCACCTCTCCCTCTCCCTCTCCCTCTCTTTCTCTCTCTTCTGTCTCCTTTCTCCCCCACCCCCACTCCCCAACTCTGAGCCCAACCTAGCTGGTTTATTTTAGCATCTAAGACATAAAATCCCACAAGCACTTCTCCCTGGGTACAAAAATATAATAACTTGTTGCTCTTCCATGACACTCAAAATCCACTGCCTGATGTCATCAACCCACTCTAGTGCTGATATTTTAGATTCCCCCACCGTTCCCTTCCACAATCATTTAATAATGTTAATATTTTATTTTTATTTAAACAACAACAATCCCAACCTCATGCACTGTGTTTATTTAAAAGGTGTATTATACATTACCAAACTATAACAGATAACTTTCCCAGCTGTCACTGTAAAGTGTTGTGTGCCTGCTTCCTTTTCCCACAAAAAAAATGTTTTGTAAATGACCGAATTGTTTTTAGGCGCTTTGTTAGCTGGTGACTTCTCAGCGCTTTTATTTGAAATGTAAATAATAATGAATGTTAATATTTTCCCCACGCCTGATATTTTGCAAATTTCTTCAGGTAACAATGTTTTTCTTTAGGGAAAAGCCGAGGAAGCTTTGAAGGCATTTGAAGCATTAGTGAACAAGTACCCCCAAAGCCCACGGGCGAGATATGGAAAAGCGCAGGTAAAAAATGAGCAAGCAATGTATGGAAAGACAAATTGTCCAGTTGTGTATGTCTCTATTTGTCCTAGGCTATAAATCCAATCATCTCCAGGATGAACACAATGGGAAATGTGAATGATCTTGCAAAAGGCAGCTCTTATTCAGTGAGGCCAGGACATTTTCCCCAGAACTGTGAAACTTGCATGTGGTTTACTGGCTGTTCCTTAATCCTAGCACTGATTTCTTTTTTCCATGCTCCTGTAACTGCCAATTTCTTCTGAAAGAAGGGAGCAGGTGACACTTCCTTTCATGAGTAGAAGAGGCTTGGTACCTCCTGTCTTTTCTCCTTTGGATGTCTCTCGGCTTCTTGTGTTACATACGATTAAGCAATGGCATTCCCAGTGATTTGTGCTTATAACCCATATTTTGTAGCCTTAAAATAACTTGCATACACACTATAATCAGCTTGCTTGACATTACACGATGAAAATATGGAGGTCTTAACTGTGTAAATTCTTCAATAGACAGTCATCTTAAAAAAATTAAAATTAAACCAAAGCTGGAAAAGCCAGCAGAATTCACCATATTAACCCTTTGTTAAAACAACTTGTTATTACAACTTTCCGTCCAGTAAAGTCATTATGAAGTGAAAAGAGATTTATACTACCTTTGAACAAATACTCGTGATTTGGTGAATGAATTCCAGAATAAAACAAAACAAAGCTGCAGGCATTTCAAAAGATGAGCACGGAAACAAAATACCTGTTTATTTTTTCAAGTCAGTGTTGTGGTTGGCTATGTAGAGGCTGTTTGCCAACTATTAAAATATTTTTTCCCATTTTTTCTTGCTGTACATTTTGGTGTATGTGTCACCAAAATGCTTGAAGGTATTTGTCCATTTGTACAATCAGGACTTCTTCTTCTTCTTCTTCTTCTTCTTCTTCTTCTTCTTCTTCTTCTTTAAAATGAAAGCAGTTCATCTCCTTTTTCCAATGACATTTACCAATCTCAAACAACTACCGATTGAGTAAAAACATGTTTTTAACAAACAAAAAGTTAAGTGGTGACTTGGGCACTGATGAATGATTTATGCTCACACACAGAGTGAGGATGACTTGGCAGAGAAAGCGAGAAGCAATGAAATACTACAGCGATCCATCAGTACCTATGGTGAAGTTGCTAGTCTACCAAATGTCCCCGATGATCTGGTAAAACTCACATTGAAAAGAAGGGCAGATCGGCAACAATTTCTTGGTAAGGATCTTAAATCTGTACATACTGCAGGTCAAATGTTCAAAAATGCCCAGAGGATTTTTAAAGACTTTGTTGTTTTATTAAATGGATGATACATACAGCATATGTTTATAAAGTTACATGAACGATAAACAACAAAAGAACTGTTCATGGAATGTAGCTTAAAGGGTAAGTACACACTAGAGATGTATATCAGGGGTAGGCAACCTAAGGCCCATGGGCCGGATGCGGTCCAATCACCTTCTCAATCCGGCCTGCGGATGGTCCAGGAATCAGCATGTTTTTACATGAGTAGAATGTGTCCTTTTAGTTAAAATGCATCTCTGGGTTATTTGTGGGGCATAGGAATTCGTTCATTCCCCCTCCCCCCCAAAAATATAGTCTGGCCCACCACATGGTCTGAGGGACGGTGGACCGACCCACGGCTGAAAAAGGTTGCTGACCCCTGATGTATGTTATATAATGCCAAGAAGATTTTGAAGGAGACGAGTTTTGTTTACTGCAACTGAAACCTATTTGGTCTCAAAAAATTTCCTTGGGAATTTTAACATCAGTTTTTCTACAGATACTTCTCAGTTGCTTGAATATTTTTTCCAAATGATTTCTATCTGGATTTGACATTGATACTTGGTTTTAATATCCTGATGGGGTGGGTTTTTAAAGCAGTATTTGATAATGCATATGCTGTGTTGCCTGTATGCAACTTCGCAGAGTCAAATTATATTGTACACACCACAGATAAGCTTGTACAAAAAACAAAGAAAAACAGAACACCAAACCTGTGTGCAGTACATCACTGCATTTGTGTTTTAAACTGTTGATCTCTTCCAAGTGGCATTAAATTACAGGCATGACTTGAAATGAACAGAAGTAGACAGAAACAGGTGTCTCCCAGATTCACGGAAAGGACAAATATTAAGCAAATATTGTGAGCAACTGTCTTCCTGTGAGCCAGGAAGTCTGAACATTTCCTCCCTGCTAGAATTAATTGCAGTTTATTTATACCCTTAATTAATGTAGTTGAAAAAGACCAGCAACTTTAAATGTGCACTTTAAAGAACTGGAGATTAATTGTTGGCATATCTGTGAACCCCCTTGTTACCACTGTCCAATGAAAGCTGAGATATAAGGAATGCCACAGTTGTCCACAAGAGGTCTCCATAAGACTGATACAACCCACCAGCTTGCTTTTCTAAGGCATATCTGTTAAAATTAGTAGTAAAAGAGATCAGTGAGAAAAATATTCATGTTTTTACGTGCATATTTATATTTTGTGTTATCGGTCTTTAGTAATGTACACTTTTTATATATTTAATCACTTGAGCCCATTTAACAACTGAACATACTGTTTTGCAGGCATGGGCAACATGATGCTCTCCAGATGTTGCTGGACTTCCATCAACCTCAGTCAGGATGGCCAGTAGGCAGAGATGATGGGAGTCCAACCACATCTGGAAGGCACTGGATTGGCTGCCTCTGCTATATCCCAAACTACTCCTACTTGTAACCAAGTTGTTGTTTATTTTGTCCAATTAAATTAGGTCGCATGAGAGGCTCCTTGGTTACACTGCAAAAACTTGTTAGCCTGTTTCCTAATGATACTTCATTCAAGAACAATCTAGGAGTGGGTTACCTTTTGATTGGCGACAACAGCAATGCCAAGAGGGTTTATGAGGAGGTGAGCTTCTATTAAGAATATGTAAACTTTTTTTTTAAGGCTTCAGAACATTACAATTTTGAAAACAACAAAAGTATGCATCTTCCTCTTTATAGCATAGGCGGTGAACCAGTTGGCTGAAACTGACCTGCTAGGTGATTGCAGCAGCCCTGCCAGCCCACAGCAAAATCAGACACATCTCCCTCTGCAAAGGCTCCATTGCTGGGTGGTCTTACCAGACAGGAACCAGGAAGGAGCATTCTGTGCTGTTTCCTCATAGTAACGATTCCCTGCAAGAGGGAGTATGACTTTGCAAATTATGCAGATGGGGGCTTTCTTTTCCATTGTGCCAGTTGGGCCTGAACTTCTCCTCATTACCCAGCGCTGCAGTGGCAGAATCTGTACATCACAGTCCTGGGCTGAGAGGAAAGGGTTAAACCTCTTCATGCAGCCCAACACTGTGATGGACAAATCACCCCATGACAGGGATGAGCTGAGGAGAGAGGCTTAAACTTCCGTGCCAGGCCTAGTGATGGAATTTCAAAGCTCTGTGGTAAGGATGAGTGTGTGGGCAGAGTGTGTGTTCTGTATGTGTGATAAATATGTGTTGGCAACACCTACCACAGGCATGCAGTCCTTGGATTAGTTGACTGACTCTCAGGGTAGCCCTTCAGCTGAAAAAGGGTAGCCACCCCTGCCTTTTAGGCCTTCATTTTGACCAATCCAAACATTGCAAATGTTTCCTCTTACAGTTGCGCTAAAGTGTGCATAGGCTATGTGTGGTTTCCCTGTTGTGTAGCTTCTTGTTCAAACTCCAAGATACTTGCCTTTCCCCCTTCTAACTGTTCATTCCTTCGCATGGGAAAACCTGGCCTACTAAAAAGCATGTGAACAGGATTGTACCATGACTCTAGGTAGACATTCAAATCTGATTGTATGATAATGTCACTGAAAGCAACTGAACCTCATTGAAAGTGAGGGCCTTGCTTCCTGAAGCAGTCACTTACATAATTCCAGCCAGCTGCAGTTGTACATCAATTTAAAAGCATATCTCATTCACAAACTGCTCAAAGATGTTACATTTTAAAAGTTAAAGAATACATGTGAAATGGACTGGTGAAGAAACAAAGTTAGGTATCCCAAGCAGAGTATCATAACTCATTTGAAGTTTTAATATAAAGTTTATATGTAGCTAGTACTGTACCCTATAAAATAGGGATGAGGAATGAGTGGTGCTTCATATGTTGTTGATTACAACTCCTGTCATTTTCTTTGCCATGCTGATTGGGGCTGATGGGACTTGGGCACCCAACAACTTCTGGAGGACCTCAGGTTCTCCACTGCTGTTATAAATAGAGTCTTGAAATCTGACTAGTGGCATTGCAATGTGGTTGAAGACCCATGAATAGAATAGAATAGAATAGAATAGAATAGAATAGAATAGAATAGAATAGATCTTTATTGTCATTTTCCCCTTGCAGGAAGCAACAAAATTCCGTCTGCTGATGGCCAACAAGAAGCAGAAAAACCCTGCACCCTCTCTTCACCCCCCTCTGTTGGCAAAAGGGTAGCACTAAAATGAGAAGTTGTGGGTCAGCAGTAGGAATAACTTTTAGGAAATCCCTGTGTTCGTGGTTGACCTAAATGCTGTTCTCAGCAGTTTGGTCATGTTGAATTTTTTTTCCTATTTCCCTGCCACCTTCAGCAGTGAACCTAAACAGTGAACTTTGAATCAAAGAATTTTATTCCTATAGCTGGAATTCAACCCAAAGGAAAACTTGTCCATTCTTGGCGAACATTTTTTTTTCAAATCTTCCATTGTATCACAGCTTGAAGGCAGTGTCAAGAAAGGGATAGCATTTCATTTTTCTCCGATTAGCTATTTCCCCTTTGAATCTAGTAGTCTAGCACTGAGATACAATACATTAAATATAGGCTTTGTAAAAATCAAAGCTGCTTTTGTTTTCAAAGCGCAATAGATCTTGGTTTAACTTTCTTCAAGGGATTTCTCTAGTTCAAGAAATTTGAAGGCAAACGCTCTGTCTCCCAATTTGTGCCACAGATAGACAAGTGTTTTGAGCTTAGTCCTGAACTCTGCATTAAATATAGTTAAATGGCTGAAGGAGACACAGTAGCAGGAAGAATTCTCTTCCTTCTCTGCTCCCACAGTTCTGTGTACTAATTAAACATTCTTTTCATAAAAATCCATTGTGCAAATGTCAAAGCTGACGTTTGGTATGTTGTTTAAAAATGAAGGCCAGACCATGAATATCAGCACAGCTCCTTGTCCATGGCTGAGGATGGAACGACACCTCACATGCAACATGGAAGTATTGCTAAAAATGCCCCCCTTCCTGTTTGAGTTCTCCCCTTCTGCTCCATAACATTTAGGATCACTTAACCCAGCAGGTGCCCACCTCATTTTTTTTAACTACAACTCCCATCCGCCTTGGCTATTGACCATGCTGTCTGGGACTGATGGGAGTTGTAGCCCAAAATATTGGGGGGGGGGGGGAGAACGGACTAAATTGGGGAAGGCTGATTCAGTCTATATCATGATATCACCAAGCTGTGAGTTTCTCTGCCTTTAGCAATGGGAGCCAATAATGTGGAGTGAGACATGAAGTCTCATGACTTGATAAAAACACAACATAGGGCATGTTCCTTATTTTCTTATTTCCTTCCTTCCTTCATTATTTCCCTAATTCTCTTCTCCTCTCTCCTAATTTGTCCCTTCTCTATTTCCTTTTCTCTTTCTCTTTTCTTTTTGGCTTTTGGTTTTATTTATATTAAGATTTTAATTTTGATAAAAAAGATAATAAATAATATTTGTGTCCCTTTTTCCAAACTCCAATAAAATTTATTTTTTTTAAATGCCATTTTGAAGCATTTCCATGTGACACACAATATGTAATTCCAACCTATATGACTGTGCTGAATTAGTCCAAGACGTCTGCTGCATGACCTTGCAGGCAAGAGAAAAGGCAGGGACAATTCCAATTAGACGTACATGTTCAATAATGCATAGTCAAAACCCTTAGCCAGTGGTCTACTTGTAGACTACTAATGGAAATAAATCCTTATTTTGAGCCAAGAACTAATATATAGCTATGTCACTGTAAACAATTCAAAATCACTGCAGAGGTAAAGCCCTAATTATGTGTTGTTTTGCTTTCTCACAGGTTTTGAGCCTGGCTCCTAATGATGGCTTTGCTAAAGTGCATTATGGCTTCATCCTGAAGGCAGAAAACAAGATTGCAGAAAGCATTCCCTATTTAAAAGTAATATTTACATTAGGATCTCCTTCTTTTGGAAAGCACAATAAATGGAGGAAATGATATGTAAAGGGTCAAAATTGTACTATTTAATCTTAGAGGGTCATGAAAACCTCCTTTCCCCATATGAACTGACCCAGATCCTGTGATCACCATCTGAGGCCCTTTTTCATGTGCCTCCTCCACAAAGAACAGGCCTTTTCTGCAGTGACTCCACACTTGCAGAATGCTTTCCCCAGGGCACCAGGTGCCTTTGCTACATATCTTTAGGCACAAGGCCAAAAGAGTCCTCTTCTCCCATACATTTGGCTAATTAAACAACCAATGGACTTTTTAACTGCAGGGTGTCTTGGGTTTTTTTGTTACAAAAATGGTATACATTTTTTGTGTTTTTATATTGTAAACTGCCCTGTGATCCTTGGGTGAATGGTGGTATAGGATGATGATTATTGTTGTTATTACTACTACTGCTGCTGCTACTACTACTACGTTGATCCATCCCCTGGATGCGAGATCTCTTTTCCACCGTGGGGCCTCAGGTCAGTTATTTATCACTGCAACTTACTCCCTGCCCTCCAAGAACCAGTTCACACAACCACATTTGAGATGGTTCTTCTGAAGCAAGTTCCCATGTAGAGACATTTTCACAAGTCCATATAATCATGTGAACATTTAATAATAATAATAATTTATTATTTATACCCCACCCATCTGGCTGGGTTTCCCCAGCCACTCTGGGCGGCTTCCAACAGTATACTAAAATACAATAGTCTATTAAGCATTAAAAGCTTCCCTAAACAGGGCTGCCTTCAGATGTCTTCTAAAAGTCTGGTAGTTGTTTTTCTCTTTGACATCTGGTGGGAGGGTGTTCCACAGGGTGGGTGCCACTACTGAGAAGGCCCTCTGCCTGGTTCCCTGTAACTTGGCTTCTCGCAGCGAGGGAACCGCCAGAAGGCCCTCCGGCACTGGACCTCAGTTTCCGGGCAGAACGATGGGGATGGAGATGCTCCTTCAGGTATACTTAACCGAGGCCTTTTGGGGTTTTAAAGGTCAGCACCAACACTTTGAACTGTGCTCGGAAATATACTGGGAAATAGTAGAGTTGGCACACAATAGCAGAGAAGACATGGAGAAAGGAGGGTGATAGATAATTGATTATGCATCCTTTGAAGGAACAGAAAGTGTGTACACTATAATACATTATAGGAATTTTAAGATAATATATCTTTGAGAAAGAATTATATACGTACAAGTATCCTATACAGTGGAACCCCGGGTTATGCACACCCCGGGTTGCAGACGTTCAAATTAAGAACACCCGCAACCCGGAAGCGTTTCTGGAGAAGCGCTCAAATTGTGCTACTTCCGGGTTTTTTTCTTTTTTGGGGGGCATTCGTGTTATGCACACCCATGTTACGTAGCGCGATACGGAACGGATCGCGTGCGTAACACGGCGTACCACTGTATAGTAGTAATTGACTTACTATCTGCATGTGGGTCTTTAGGCAGCCCAAATGACAGTACAATTTAATGTATAAGCAGCCTTGGGGGACCCTTAAAGTTTTCAGAACTACAAGAAATCTTTATGGTGGGGGAGACCCAAAACAGCTTGGTGAACATGGAATGATGGGAAAATTGAAAGTTGGGGGAATGGAAAGGAGTTTCCTGGTAAAGGGCACAGCTGGCTCAAATCCTGAATAGCAGCCATCCACGCTGCTACATTTTGAAAAGCTTTTTTTAAAAACAAAAATGAATAACTGGCATTCTTTTCTGATCCCTCTAGGAAGGTCTAGAATCAGGAGACCCAGGCACTGACGATGGGCGCTTTTATTTCCATTTGGGTGATGCCATGCAGAGAGTTGGAAACAAAGAGGTAGAGTTTACTGGAGGTTCAATGAGTTTAATCTGAAAAGGCAAATAAGATCTGAGTCGACTTTGGCCCTAATGTGTCCAGAGTGTGAGATTGGTCAGGAACCTGAAGCAGGAATATGTAGAGCACAGCCAAACTCCAAATATCATCAGAGGCTATGATGAAATTGCAGGTTGTTAAGCAGACTTGGAAAAAAGGGAAGACTTGGAAATAAATAGGGCTGTGGTTTTACTCAAGCCAGTTAGAAGAAGCCGACTTTACCTAGGGAACAAGAGTTGGGTATAAATCCAATTCAGTTTTTGCATTAATTCACATAGCCAAAATTCCTAAAGCTTAACATGGACCTTAATGAAAGGCTGAATGGTCAGAAGCACCATGCATAAAGAAGTGGGAAATTCCCCGTGCAGTGGTGTCTTTGAGATGGCATTGCACTGGGTGAAATCCAATATAAGCTACATTTATTCATGAATACACCTAGCTGGATCACACCAAACTGCTTCCTAGTTACTGATGTTTCAGTAGGATTCCCCCACCCCATTTCTTCTGTAAGGAAGTGCATAGCAATGGATACAGAGAAACTTAGTTAGTTGCCTTTTCTTCTTCTTTTTAACTTCTAGCAACATTGCTGCAAAGAGAGCTTAAAACCTATTTCTCTGTACTTCCATGTCTTAAAGTCCAGTGTATTGAGTTCCTTTCTTTGTGATGTAGTTGAGCGGCTTACTGGTTATAAGATTGTGGATTGACATTAGGGACAAAATTTTAAAGAAAACTTTCAGCATATACTTTTTGATTAATTTCTGCACTTCTGCTTATTTACTGAAGTAGGGATGAGGAACCAGATTCAGCTGCAAGGCCAGCCCCTGGCATCTCACAACTCTTGTGGGCCACTGTGGGTGTGGTTTTGCAAAATGGCCTCACCACTTAACTGCCAATACTGGTAGCTTTCCTGCAGACATTATCCACGGAAGGCAGATAGATTTCTTATATATATATATAGGAGGTGACAAGAGAACACTGTATGCTGGTAGAGAAGATGTCTTTGTTTATTGTGTTTTATTGCAAGATGGGCAGACCGGGAGCAGCAGCCTAGCAGGAATTTCTATAGGCACATCCATATTCCACATGGATGGTGGGTATGCTTGAGTGCCAGTGAATTCTTTGGTGCTGCAGGTTTTCACGAAAAAGATCTTAAATTGTTTGTATCCACCTCTGTTCTCTTTTCCCAAATCACTGCATCTCAGCTGTTTATTTGTGATGATGCTATAGGGGAACAATCACTAAGCAGTCAGATACCATCGTTAGCATGCACAGAGGAATTTGCTAGCATATGATATTTGTTATTGATTTATCCTTTTCTGTGGAAGTGTAACTAATGTAAATGAGCTGTTAACAAATTAAAATCTTCTAGGCGTACAAGTGGTATGAACTTGGGCACCAGCGGGGTCACTTTGCATCTGTCTGGCAGCGCTCTCTCTACAATGTCAAGGATTTAAAGGCTCAGCCATGGTGGACAGCAAAGGAAACAGGTTATACAGACCTGGTCAAGGTGAGCAGTATGCCTTCTTTTACTATATAGATTGTTATCAGCAGAAATTTCTTCATATTGCATGATGCCAAAAAGAAAACTGAAATTATTTGCAAGCATAATGCATACATAGAAAAATGCAAGAAGGGAAAAAATAGGAGATAAAAATACAAAAAATAATGATCAGGATAAAAAAATCTACATTTTATTAATTCTCCTATATAGATTTTTGTCTGAAGTAGATTCCACAGTTTCAGTTCTCTGATTGTTGTTGTTGTTCAGTCGTTCAGTCGTGTCCGACTCTTCGTGACCCCATGGACCAGAGCACGCCAGGCACGCCTATCCTTCACTGCCTCTCGCAGTTTGGCCAAACTCATGTTAGTAGCTTCGAGAACGCTGTCCAACCATCTCATCCTCTGTCGTCCCCTTCTCCTTGTGCCCTCCATCTTTCCCAACATCAGGGTCTTTTCTAGGGAGTCTTCTCTTCTCATGAGGTGGCCAAAGTACTGGAGCCTCAACTTCAGGATCTGTCCTTCTAGTGAGCACTCAGGGCTGATTTCTTTGAGAATGGATAGGTTTGATCTTCTTGCAGTCCATGGGACTCTCAAGAGTCTCCTCCAGCACCATAATTCAAAAGCATCAATTCTACGGCGATCAGCCTTCTTTATGGTCCAGCTCTCACTTCCGTACATTACTACTGGGAAAACCATAGCTTTAACTATGCGGACCTTTGTCGGCAAGGTGATGTCTTTGCTTTTTAAGATGCTGTCTAGGTTTGTCATTGCTTTTCTCCCAAGAAGCAGGCGTCTTCTAATTTCGTGACTGCTGTCACCATCTGCAGTGATCATGGAACCCAAGAAAGTGAAATCTCTCACTGCCTCCATTTCTTCCCCTTCTATTTGCCAGGAGGTGATGGGACCAGTGGCCATGATCTTAGTTTTTTTGATGTTGAGCTTCAGACCATATTTTGCGCTCTCTTCTTTCACCCTCATTAAAAGGTTCTTTAATTCTTCCTCACTTTCTGCCATCAAGGTAGTATCATCAGCATATCTGAGGTTGTTGATCTTTTTTCCGGCAATCTTAATTCCGGCTTGGGATTCATCCAGTCCAGCCTTTCGTTCTCTGATTACTTACCTGGAATTAAATCTCATTAAACACAGTAGAGCTTACTTTTCAGTAAGTATGCATAAGGTCAGACGTCAGCAGATAGAACAATGTGCTGCTTTGCTCCTTGTGACACACCTAAGCTTGGTTCCAGGCTTAGTCAAGCTTAGAGTAGACCAACTGAAATCAGCAGGACCTAAGTTAGTCATGTGACTAACTTGATTTCAGTGGGAGTCATAGTCCATTGTGTGACATTCCTTCTGCTAAGGGAATAAGTTGTGGAAGTGAGTGAACACAAAAAAAAAATGTACATGCTGGACCACTTGAGTTTTTATGGCTGTAGTAAGTCTGTAATTCACACTAATTACTGGGAGGCAAGCCTTAAATTGTTGAATGTTGTAATTAGTGGATAACATGCCGGTTTGTTTTCCCTTGTGCTCTCATAACTCTTAGAGGCTTCACTGGGACGTTTAATTGCAGAAGGTAGACAACATCAGGCCAACTGAATAAATACAAAACTCAGACACCAGAGAAGAAACTCACCACTTTTTGTAGCCCTTGAGATAGACAGCTAAATTATTTATAATCACTACTCTCTTGTATTATTAAAATACAATTTAGACTGTTATTAAATCATCAATTATTGTTCTTTTTTCAAAATGTCAGTGAGATTTCTATTTCTAGAACAGATTATAGAGGAACTTTAGAGGCTGCCATCTATTTTACTTGTTTGCTTTCCCCCCTTAATGTTCCATGTTAATAAGAAGAAGACTTATACTCCTCCCCCTTTTAACAGGATCACACACATTAATTAATTTTGTTGTAGCTGTAAAAGCTAAAACATATGGTTTTTCTGAACATGCTTTAATGTTAGCATGGATAACGTTCCCTAACAAGAAGTATTCTCTAGCATGAATATCCTCATTCATTTTGACCCTCAGCACACTTTCTAGTAGGAAAGCCCTGTTGAAATTAATGGTCCATAGGGTGAGTTTGCATACTCAAAGCTCAAGTGGGCTTCTTAAATCTGCATCCCACTTGGGGTTTTTGATTGTTTTTAATAAAGTCCACATTGGAGAGAATTCCTGCTGATGCCTTTTAGACAGAACTCTCATAGGCTGTTTGGTTGCACCTGTTCATTCTCCCAACTTCAGTCCCCAGATAATATTGGACTACAGACCCCATAATGCCTGATCTCTAGGCTGGTTGGGGATGATAGGAGTTCTATTCCAATGTGTGGGAGCCCAAGAGTGGGGGGGGGGCTGCCTTAAATTATCATGATGGAACAGTCTGGCTGTTTGGGAGACTAAATGGAACATTGATTTATTTATTTTTGTTCCCCCTGAGAGAGCTAATGCTAGTGTTTGGTCACAATGTGCTACATCTAGTTGCACCTAAAGGTAAAGGTAAAGGGACCCCTGACCGTTAGGTTCAGTCACAGACAACTCAGGGGTTGTGGCACTCATCTTTCTTTACTGTCCGAGGGAGCCGGTGTACAGCTTCTGGGTCATGTGGCCAGCATGACTAAGCCACCTCTGATGAACCAGAGCAGTGCACGGAAACGCTGTTTAGTTGCACCTAGTGGCACAATATAATCATGACTAGTTACAGGAAACCAGTCAGAAAAGGGGAAAGACACCCACATGTTCTCATTCAGACACAGATCATGAAACAGAACCCATGGGTGCCTGCTTCCAAGCTATAGGCTCATAAGCATGCATATTCCAAGATGCTCATTATCAACCTATTCTTTCCCAAGAAATGTTTATAAGACTAAGGCACCTGCCTTATTCAAGAAGTAGCACACAGGCCTGAAAATAACTGTGTTTCAGAGCAGCAGACATAATGATATTTCTTTGGAAGTGATCCAGTTTTGTTCACTTGTACCCACATATATTTATAGGTATGCACAGAGAGAATGAAATTCTTGCGCTGTTTGGAAAGGGTTTGAGTTACCTTAAAATACTTGATGCTTTGAGTCTTCACAGTTTTTTTTTATATGCTGACAAATATATTCACAAAAGCCCAAAACGTCTAGTAGCAGAAATCCTCACAGAGGTAAAGAAAACATTGTCTTGGATCAAGGAAACTTTAAAGAGCCATTTACCTGCTCTCTTTTCCTCCCATTGTGGGTATGTTAACTTTTTGTAGGCATAATTTTGAACACTTGGGTCCATTACATACAAAACCTGCATAGACAAAGATGCAAAGCATTGCAGTACTTGGAAGATATTTTTTTTAAAACATCAGTATATAATTTCCCCAAAGACAGACCAACTGCATGTGGGGGTATTTTCTTCTTTCGTTGCTGATTTTGGTAACTTAGTTTGAGCCAGGTGGGGCCTCATTGTCCAAATTCAGTCTCCCCAAATCTTCATGTTTGTAATTTTCTATTAATTTGTATATGTACCCCCCAAACAATCTTTCTGGAGAAAGTACCAAATAATGCCTTACATCTCCCACCTCAGATTTAATTTTAAATGAGGGAATTGGACATTATCTTCAGGTATCCTGGTATTCCTTCCAATGTCGTACCTTTCATGTTGTTCTATTTTTAGTAAGAAGAGCAAAAGGCTTTTCTCCATGTGGAATCGCAGCCTTGTAATCAGTCTAGCTAATATTTGCTAACTATAAAAAAGAGAAACCTGAGTGAGATGCATGGAGCATCATGATGAAGCAGTGCAGTGATATAGTACTAGAGGGGCTGTTCCTTGGGTAAATCTGTGCTGTTTTGTATGCATAACAGCCTATGCTTCTGCTGATGCATGTATATATTTTGCTCTAATTGGTGTTGTGTTTTAGATGCCTGAAGTAGCTTGCACAGTTGGAAGTTTGCCTAAGGAATTAGAAATATAAGTTGTGAAGACACATGAGAAGAACATTTGTAGTCCTCATGCTTCCATGTTAATGCTATATAAAATTATTTCAATGTTTGAAAAAAATGTAATTCTAGTAATGAGCTGTGTTTTTGCTGCAAGCGAAAAGTGCCATAACGTTCTCAGGAGAGTAGTAACAAGCTTAATAAAGACAGCTGTTTCAGTCATTTGTGCTTCTATTCCTTCTTACTTATTAAAACCGAGAAATCCAGACATGTTTTCTCTCTGCAGCCCATGCAATCCAAATTTGTGAACTTGTTTGCAGAAAAGGCACTCAAACCAAACCGACTTGGCAGCATTCGAGCTTATGTACAGTGCAAAGTACTCATCTTACTCATATTCAATCTATTCAGTGTTGAGCCCGATTTATATACTGATGTTAAAACTGTATTTAAATGTGTGTCTGCCCTATTTGTATGTAAATCTGGCTATGGAGTGTAAGATGCAAAGCACTGAAGAGGCAGGGCAGTGCTGACCCTTCCTTGAAGCTCCCACACTCACTTCCAATTGCTTTCTTCCCAGCTGGCCCTACTTCCAGTATCAAAGCCCACTTTGGAGCAAAGTGACTCGAAGGATGGACTTTGAGAGTAGCAGTGGTGGATTCATCACTCCATGATCATGTGCCTGTTTGTTCTTCTGAATCACACTCTCCATGCTAGCTTTCCATCTAAATAGGGTGGGTCTGTGTTTGGAAACACAGTTTTGCTCACATCACATGCTTTTTGTGCCTCCTTTTAACATCATGGAAGTTAATATTGCTTAATTGGAGATTAGGCACAGACTAGATGCCATGGTTTGCATATGATTGGCCCTTATGTGTTTGATTTCTGTTCATTAAATAGTAGTAGTAGTAGTAATTTATTTTTACCCCGCCCATCTGGCTGGGTTTCCCCAGCCACTCTGGGAGACTTCCAACAAAGTAGTTGCAAAGAGACCAGGATTATTCCTTTCATGGTCCTAAGCCACATCAGTCCTCCCAAGCTATTTAGTAAAACAAAAAACCCCAAAACGCAAGGGACAATCAAGGGCATACCGTGCTGTCTAGTTTGGCTTTTGAGTATGGTTACTATTTAGCCAAGACTAAACCATTTCACCTGTGCTTCAGTTCAGGTGTATCTGACAGTACTGGGGAGTGTGTTCTGAGAATAATCAACTTGAACCCACTTTGCCCCACATTCAGCTCTTCAAGGGATACATGTCCCACCCCCAGTGTTCTGTGCATGCCTGCTCCACTCCTGACCAAGCCCCACTGATGTGCTGATGTGAAGTGAAATGCTGCCTTTTACTTTGCCCAAAATGATATGTAAAAAGCAAAGTTTTCGGCCACCCCTCACGGCAGCATTGGAGTGGGGAGAGCTGGAAATGCTGGTTTTGTTTGTTTGTTTGTTTGTTTGTGTATTTGTAATATATTTGTATACACACATACCTAGGCCACACCCACCGCTATCATGCAGCTCTCAGAAAGGTAGCTGACCATCAGTGAGGTTCTCAGGCTGAAAAAGTTGAGCCACCCTTTGTCTGCACAGACCGGCAGCAGCTCCCCAAATTTCTCTGCCAGTGCTGCCTGGAGATGGTTCACGGGAGCTTTTGCAAGTGAAGTATGTGCATTTTGTTTTCATGTCTTCAGGCTAAATGCTTGAAGATGGCTAGCTATTTCTTTTATTTCACTTTGAAAACTTAAATTCCTTATAAATTTGAGGTGGCCTACGATTCAAAAAACAGTATTATAAAACAATCACACCTAATAATAAAATATTAGCATCAGAAACCAGGACCACAATAACAATTACAAGGCAGCCATCAGAATCAAAGCATCAGCTTACCAAACATACCCCAAAGGAGGAAGTGTTCAGCCAAAGGCCACCCAAAACAGTTACACCCGAGAGACCCTGGCACAACTCGCTTGGCAAGGCAGTCCAGGATTCATCCTTATTGAATCGCAGCACTGCACAGGCCATAAGAAAATCACCGTTCTTATCTGTGTTTCAGATAAGGAAAGCTTGAGTAAAGCTGTTCCCTGTGTTGGTGAATTGATATTCCCTTACCTGATCCTTTCCGCTTCTGTTCTGACATCCTATAGTACATTATTATTGATTCAAGCAAATCAAGTGGTACCTCTGTCAGTCCTCAGTATATTGTTTAGATTACATCCAGATCATTAAAAGTATCGTCAGTTTATTCTAGTGTCATCAGAAATATTGTTGGCAGCAAAAAGAAAGAAATAAGGCAGGTAACTGTGTACATTTTCCTAATAATGCTGCTTTGACATTTAGGAAGGATCACAGCAGTGTCATTCAGTAACTGGAAATGACTGATTAAACAATGTCCTATATTGTCAGTTTGCAAAGCAATCTGGAATGTATTTGACCTATGTGATTAAGTTAGTTACCATGCAGATTTCTTTCTACTCTTGGGGAAGGCTCAATAATGGTGCACATATGTCACATAAATGTGAATACCCGAGCTTTCCCCAAGCTTTTCAGGGAATGAATCTCAAGTGACTGAAAAACTAGTATCTGTGGAGAACTGAAATTGATATCTGTTGACCACCAGAGTTGACCATTCTGCATAAGAGAGACCATGATTCAGTTCCCTTTTCTCCGACACCTTGTTACATTGGGCATTGCCAGGCACTGGTATCAGTCATTAACCATAATATATTTGCATTGCTCTTTGGAAATGAAAGCAGTGCCCAATTAATTGCATGGCACATAATCTGGCTTTGCAAGTGCCTCTGTGATGTTAAGTAGCAAAAGAATTGCCTGGCAGACTGATGCACAAATTAAATCATTTAGGCAACAGAAGATAAAGATTCTGTTTTGCTGATGAAATTAAGTTGTAAATTAAGAGGATTAACTCTGCTTAACATCAATAAGTACATAGGGAATCTGTAGAAAGCTTTGTCTAGGAAAATGTGATGATGGCAAGTGCTATTGGTTGCTTGAGTTAAGTTTGTGGGCTAAAAACAATGCCATTACCCTTCCTTTAGGGAATTCCTGTAATGCCATTAAACAGTATGTGGGTGAGATAGAGGTGGGAAGGCCCTGGGATCTCAACACTTGTTGAAGTCACATTGCTGTAGGAGTTACTGCTGCTTGATGCTTTAGCAGCAAATCAGAAATTTGGGGAAAATGCCCTGGAAAAGAGGTGTTCCTCTAACTTTGCACCTTGGGCTATGGGAATGTTCTGCTCTCTCAACTTGGCTGGGGCCAACACTTGCAACAGAGTGGAGTGGGGGGGGAGCACTGAGGATTTCACATGTCATTACAGTCTTAAAAGACATGTGTACATTGTGCTGCATTTATTTCTGGAATTCAAAGTATTGTTCTCAGTGCTCTATTAGCTCTCTTGGTATTGAAAACTGGTGTGCTGTGACTGTGAAGATCAATACTCTTGTTAGTCCATAGTATAAAATGATCTGCTGAACACCCCCCTTGGCTAATCAAAAGCAAATTAAAGTGGAGGCCACTCTGGTAGGTGGCAGGGGATTATTGAAATTTTTATGATGCGAAGGTAATTGAAACTAAGAAACTACATGGATCGTTTTGACTTCCGGCGGCTGGCGCCATTGCGGATGGTCCTGGGTTGCTTCGGTGGCGAGGCACCCAGTTCATCCCGGGGGTTAGGAGCCCTGCAGCCGCATGCAGGGCTCTGGTTGGGGCGCGGGAAGAGCGTCCCGCGCCCTGGGCTCCCCGGCTATGCCCGTTGTGCTCCGAACCCTTCCCCCGCGCCCCCTGTTTTCAACCCTTAACTGAATGGAAAATGGAAACAGGAAAGCTTGTTAACGATGATAAATGCTTTCTTACTGCTGCTGTGTATTTTTAAGGTAAAAATAAATAAATCAGAATGCTCTTTAAATACTAAGTTAATGTATTATTTGGTATTTTTTTGCCTTTTCAGTCCTTAGAGAGAAACTGGAAGGTGATTCGAGATGAAGGACTTTCTGTGATGGACAGAGGAAAAGGACTCTTTCTGCCTGAAGATGAGAACTTGCGAGAGAAAGGTGACTGGAGCCAGTTTACTCTCTGGCAGCAAGGTATGTAAGTGCTAATTTCCCCCTCTCTCGGGTCACTCAGTTTCCATGCTGCAATTTTAATAAAAGCTGTCGTTTTAATGGAAATGGGTTTGTTCCTGTGAAGTCAGACTGCAATGAAATGAAAATGCATGGCTGTTCTACAGCAAGTGCTGGATTCAATCTATTTGGGCAAGGTGGCCTCAGTGGGCCCACATCCTCCTTGGCACTATCACCACTTTTTGTTCACTTGTGCTTTCTCTCTGTGACCAATACATTCAGCATCACAAAGGGAGGGGGTGAGGCAAGTGGAAGCTGCTTACCTTTCTCATTCCTGCCATTGCCAACTTCTGTGCGAGGACTGGGAGAAAGGGACTAACACCAAAAAAGAGGAGTCCAAGAGCCACTAGAGACTTCCTGACACGAGGATCATGCTTGTCCACATTAAAATGTTACAAATTGTCCTGTGCATGTTACTACTGTGACATTTTTTATAGAGACATAAGAAACAGTCTTCTTTTTCCCTTGATCACTTCCTTTCCAGTAGAGTGATGTACTGTCAGGCTCGAGGGATTCTCTCTTCCCCCCGGTAGCATCAAGAATCAAAGAAGAAACAAGAAAGTTCATATTTGTGGTTTTATTCAGTAATCGTGGAGCAAGGCAAACAATCCAGCCCTTAACTCCATGGTGACGTTGCTCACTCTGAGCCCCTCCCCTTCTTTCTCCAGCAACAGCCCGTGGCTCTATGGGAGGCTTCAGGAGTCAAATATCGTTGAGCCCTTTGCTCTTGAATTCTAAGTGAGTGACGAGTATGCGGTGGTGGTGGAGCTTCTGTGCTCTCCAAGGAAGTCTTCTCCAACTCCCCCTCCTTCTCCTAAGATCTCATAGCTTGGCAGCTCTGTGTTCTGCTGTAATACAATCTTGCATTCCTGTCTCCCTCTTCTCTTGAAACTATGGGAGAAGGAGGGGTGATCCGAGGGAAGCAGAGGAGAAGGAGGAGGTGATTCCCAAACCTCTTCTTCAGTCCTGTCCCTGACATGTACATAAGAACATTAGAAGATCGGGCCCAAGGCCCATCTAGTCCAACAACCTGCTGTTTTCACAGTGGCCAACCAGCCACCTGTGGGATGCCTGCAAGCGGTGCAACAGAGTGCAACAGAACTCTGCCCACCAGTCTTCCTGGTTGCTGACACACACACTCATGTAACTGAATCAGTTACAACCTTTGTATACCAAGCTATTTAGATCTATAAGAAACTTGTACAGGATTTACAGAGATAATACGTTTTTGTCCTAATCTTGTTCAAATTATTAACAATGAAAAATGTACTGTAGATGGGCTTTCTCATAATTTGGAAGGGTTTTTCCACCCATCCCTCTTTGTGTGGAATCAATATTTGTTTTTGGAATTAAAAGGTATGTGGACTTCTAATAGACAAATAAACTTATTAATCTTACAGGGAGAGAATTTTCAAGTGTTTGAATAACTTTGAGGGTTAAAGAAGGAGAACTTGAAGGTTAATTAATCTTTTGTTTTAAGAATTCAAATCACTGGTGCTTAAGTTATGGTTTTTCCCCTCCTTCTAGGAAGAAAAAATGAAAATGCATGCAAGAGTGTTCCCAAAACATGTGCCTTATTGGAACGATTTCCAGAGGCCACTGGATGCAGAAGAGGACAGGTACTAACTGATATAGAGCAGGGGGTCGGGAGAGAGGTGGTGGTGGGGAGAGATATTATAGGGAATGTTGAGTGTTTAATGTGCATAACAGGCCATTGTGCATATTCCCCAGGCCTCATTGAGAATGTGCACATTATATTTCAATGAAGAGGGGATTGTGCACATTTCCTGGTTATTATGCATAATCTTGGGAAATGTGCATATTGTGGCTTACTTTTTAACATTCTCTTGCTGTTATGCATAATCCCCAACTGGCCTTGGGGAACGTACATATATTCACTGCATTTTGTACGTTCCCAGGACAATATGCACATTATCTGATCAGTATGCATAGTCTCAAAGAAACCTGCCTTTTTTCTATTTCTGGTTGAGAAGTGTGCAATCTACACTCCCCAGGTTGCTTCTGACCCACTGCTTGGCATTGCCTGGGTCACAACATATTCTCCTACTGATCACCTAAGTCCCCCCGCCCCCCGCTGTAGTTCTCCTTTCCACCACTCTCAGCTGTTTCCCAGCTGAGCAGCACAAGGGGGTTCATATAGAGATGCAATTGTTTAACTTTCCTCCTACAATTCTGATAAAAATACAACTCCCCCACCCCTTATTAAGTGTGCTCTTGCACACTACAACAAACCATTTTTGGTGTGACCTGAGGGTGGGATTGTATTGGAGCTCTAAAGTAATTCCAGGAGATTCAGCTCTAATTAAAGCTCCTATCATGTGCTTTGGAAAAGTTAAAAAACCTTTATATCAAGGTTCCTGGACGTAGTCATGAACAGGCCTGCTAACACAAGATGACATAGCAGTGCTGGCTTGTCAGCCTGAATTGGTTTGAACACAGTCCTATACTCTCTGCAAGTTAGAGTAACTGAACTTTTTTAAAAAAAACACAAACTATGCCTCTCTCTGCAGATCAAATATTCTGTCATGCACCCAGGGACTCATGTCTGGCCTCACACAGGGCCTACAAATTGTAGGCTGAGGATGCATCTAGGCTTGGTGATTCCAAAAGAAGGGTGCCAGATTCGGTGTGCCGAAGAAACAAGGTATCTCCCTTCTCCTCTATCCTCTGGTCTGGGGTTTATGGTGGGCAAGTCTATGTACTATAAGAGTGGGGACAGGAGCCAAAGGGGAAGAGCTCCCCAGAAAACAGAGTCAGTACAGAACCTGGTGAGTCAGGGCAGAACCAGTTTTTTTTGGGGGGGGTGGATTAAATCTGGAAGATCCTGGGCAAAGTTGTCAGCATTTGGTTACCAGACAGAATACACACAAGTTAAATGCACTGTGGTTGACATGCCCTATCAGTAATTCTCTTCTTTATTCTATCATATCATATCTATCTATCTGTCTATCTATCATCTATCTATCTCTTCTATCTATCTATCTATCTATCTATCTATCTATCTATCTATCATCTATCTATCTATCCATCTATCCATCCATCCATCCATCTATCTATCTATCCATCTATCATCTATCTCTTTATTGCAACCAATGACCCATTTCTTCTATTTTCTCTCCCTCCTTTTCAAAACCAGCACGTGTATAATTATCATTCATTTATAAATATCAGTAAACAAATAAACCATTCGAAGCCTCTCATTCCAGAGACATTTCTAAACAATGTCACAGTTATGTCTCTAGGCATTGAAGGAGTCCTGAGAAGTGGTAAAAATAATACTAGCTCATATGATACAAAGAAGTTATAAAAGCATACAGGTGAGAGAACCAAGAGAAACTTTCTTTTGAGGTTTTTTCCAGCTGCAGCTCCTTATCCCCCCCCCCCAGGTAATCAGTTGGTCATTAAGCCTTAAAAATGGCTTCTCTCCTCAGCTCTTGGAAATGCTGATCCAGTTGTGTGTATGATTCTGAACTGCTGACATGGTGTATAGCAAATTCCATCCTATGGATTATTAGAAAAGGACTTGAAAACAAAGCTGCCAACATCATAATGCCAGCACACAAATCTATGGTGCAACCACTTTTGGAATACCATGTACAGTTCTGATCACCTCACCTCAAAAAATATACGCCAGAGCTGGAAAAGGTTCAGAAAAGGGCAACCAAAGTGATCAATAGGAAGGAGCAGGACCTCAGTGGGATTTGTTCCCAGGCCTAAGATTGCAATTTAAGGCAGTATACAGGAAAAATTCTGAAAAACCTAGTGTTGTTTTCCAGTCTGCCAATCATGCCAAAGCTGTTTTGGAACTGTTACTATTGTAGAAACCCAGTTAGTGGTTTTTGTGGGGAGGGGAGGGAATCACATGTGCCAATTATCTTCCTAACATGTCAAAAAAAATACATTTTCTGGGGAATAGGCTTTACTATTTTGAAGGCAGGATTTTTTTAGCAATTAATAATGTGATTGCAGCTACTCCCACCAGAAATTTTGGACAATTGCCAGCATATACCTAATTTAAATACTGCACCACACATGACAGTTTGTGGCAGCTGTTAGCTTCTATTGATTACTCATTGACAAGAATATTTGTTTCCAGGAGTTTGAGCTGAGTTAGGTGCAAGGGGATGTTGCTCAGAAATTTGATAATGAGAAATTTAATGAATGTTTAGCTTCTCCTAGTCATTGTTTGTCATTTCCACTCCAATTTTTTATGTTTTACAAAAGAGAAAACCATTACACAATCATGATATATTACTGCAGAAAAGCCCCCAAAAAACCTTACCCACCCCTTTTACAGGGATAAACACGATCGAGATCAGACGCTACAATTCAAAATGCAATATGAAATATGACAATACAAATAATTTAAACTTAATAAGCTGTCAAAGGAGAATTCCATATAATACAGGAATGTCTAGTGGTAAGAGATGGGCATTAGTTTATGCAACCAACATAGCCCAGTATTGACATAATCCTAATACTGGCATTGTATGATATCATGTTGTGATTATCACATTGTACTGGTACTTTTCATTCACAATATAGTGTGGCACACACATAAAAGACCCCACATTTATTTGCATTTCAGTGGTAGATTGAGCAATTGATTCCAAAAACCAATCAATGACCCTGGCAATTCTATAGCTGTTTTGTTTTGTTTTGTTTTGTTTTGTTTTGTTTTGTGTAGCAATCTCTTTCAAGGCTATGTAAATGACAGAATCCTCTTCAAATTTTTGACAGCAACACTTTCCTTGCAGTAGTGTTTCTCTCAAGAATCAGAAATTTTGGTGGCTAATTAATGCAATTTTTTAAAATAAAAACAAACAAACCTCTCCCCCCCCCCTTTTTAATAGAGTCACTTTCTTACACAAGTTTGTCTCCTGCTTTCCACTAGGATTAGACAGAACTAAATTTTCATTCAAATTTAAGAACTGGCATGGTGCTGCCTATAATCCTGCATGCCAGTTTACAGGACTATTTTAATCCTTGGGTTTTGTATATCTGGATTGGAATTAACATTTATTCCCACTTTTCTATTAAAACAACACTTGAAGCAGCTATCCGAAGTTCTGGTGTGTAAATTTAGGATTGAGGTTCCTCATAGCCATCACTTTTTAAAATCAGTTTAAATAAATGAGTTTTCTTTCTTGATTGTGACACTTCCACTGTATTGTATTTTCCATTAGCCAAAGTATCAGCCAAAATGTTCAGCGCTATGAATTTAGTTGAAACAAGGTCCCTTTTAAGCAGGGTGAACAAAACACTTCTGAACATCTTTCCAATTGTGAAGCTTAAATCCTTTCCTCTAATTGCTTCCTCTGTTTATTGCTCTCGCTTGAATTTTCTTCTCTTTAAATCTTTATGGCAATTTGATGTCCAGGGCTGTTTGCAGTATTTAAAGCTCAGTCTTGTTCTCATCAGAGATTAATTATGAGAAGACTGTTGTCTGCTCTCATTGCAGAACTAGGGCAACGTTGGAGTGAGGTGACCAATGGATATTCTTGCCTATTGCTCTCTGCTTCCGTAGGATAGTCCCTGAGTTGAGAGCTGGGGTACAAGCTCTACTTTCAGAGTACTAATCAGAGACTTTGCCATTATCAGATTTTGGAGGAATTAAGAGCTCATCAGGATGCTCCTAAGGTTTTCTGTTCACAGGATCATGAAAAAATGGTGGTTAGAAATATAATGTGTTCTGAGTAAACTTGAACCTCATGGGGGAAGCCTTGCAGTGTCCCATCAAGAGGCCAAATTAATGGTGTGAATCAGGCATCAAAGAGAAAACTCATCTGACCCAAAGAGGTCTGTCATACTTGTGTATGGTAGAACCAGTGGGTGGTGCAAAGTCAATGAGGCAAGGCAGCAGATCTTTCCAAGAAGGTCGCTATCACTGGAGAATTATTATTTCAAAGAGGTCCAAGGTTGTCACATCCTGCAAACTGAAATTGGGGGACGGGGGAAAGGAAAAGTAGGCCTCAGTGGCAGCTAGATTAGACAACACTGGGCCAAGCTCAGGAAATATGCTATGAACTGATATAATGCAACTCTGCAAAGGGCATGATGAGACCTCTGCAAATACTAAAAAGCCGGCCATATTTGCACTGATCTTCACCATTGTGTAGGAAACTGTTTTCAGAAATAGTGCTTCCTGAATGACTCTATCAACATATATCTCACAGACTGAACACATGTCATAAGCCAAGTTTCTAGGTTTCTAGTTGATTTTAAAAAATAGGTACATGATGCAGACCATATTTTTGTCACATAGAGGTGATAGACTCTTCTTGGAAGTTTTTAAGTAGAAGTTGGATATGATTTAGTAGAGATTCCTGTGTAGCAGAGGGTTGGACTAGATGTCCCTTGGGATACCTTCCAACTCTACAGTTCGATGATTCTATGAAATACTAATTTCATTGCTCCATTATAGGCCCCATCCACATTAGATAAGTACCTCTTGATATTTCCATGAGCCAACTGGAAACAAAATTAGGATAGAAGCCGTATTCCAATTGAACACTTTTCACTCTAGCTCTTCCCATTATTGACTCTGGCTCCTGTGACACCTGGCATGCAGCCTATGACAGATTACCGTACCTTTGAGGGCATGTGACCCTCATCATTGAAAAGGAAGAGTATTCATTGATAGATTATAAGTTTATTAACTTCTGCTTCAGGTTTTTGCTAGTAAGATGGTTTCATAAAAGTGAATCAGAGTGAGTCTTGTGTGTTCATTTGCTCTTCCAAGAATTAATTTGTACATAATGTTTTGTTAGATTAGATTTGCTTTGGAAAATTACCATACTTGTTTTCTTTTTCCTTGATATTGATCTTTCCTTTCAATGTTTTTCACTATGATGTTTAAACAGATGAACAGTTCTTCAGACTTACCGACCTTGGTTGCTGAATATATTACATTTGCATCCTACCTTTTCTCAGCATTGTTGTTCAGTTGTTCAGTCATGTCCAACTCTTCGTGACCCCATGGACCAGAGCACGCCAGGCACGCCTATCTTTCATTGCCTGCCACAGTTTGGCCAAACTCATGCTAGTCCCTTCGAGAACACTGTCCAACCATCTCATCCTCTGTCGTCCCCTTCTCCTTGTGCCCTCCTTCTTTCCCAACATCAGGGTCTTTTCTAGGGAGTCTTCTCTTCTCATGAGGTGGCCAAAGTACTGGAGCCTCAACTTCAGGATCTGTCCTTCCAGTGAGCACTCAGGGCTGATTTCTTTAAGGATGGATAAGTTTGATCTTTTTGCAGTCCATGGGACTCTCAAGAGTCTCCTCCAGCACCATATGATATATGTCATATATTTCTCAGCATATATGACACTATCTCCATTTCATCCTACCCAAACCCCTGTGTAGTAGGTTAGCTTGAGAGACGGGGGCAGATTTGTGAGGGGCACAGCAGAAGAAAGGTGAGCTTGTGTGAAGAGCCTTAAGTTAGAATCTAACCTAATCAAACAATAAACACAATGTGGAGAATCTGTTACAGATTCTGGATCAATGTGGATGTGCATTCTACCACAGATTTTATATCATACACCTGCCTTTATGGAGTAGTGCAATTCTCCTTTTTGTATGGAAGAGCTAATATCAAGCTATTCCAGAGTGAAGCTACTAGTTCCAGGGTAGTTTGGTCATCTGTGCAAGGTTTTCATCTAGAATGGAGATGTGGTTCTTGAGGCAGCAAATAAAGGATGGCTTCTCTGTCTTTCAGGTTCTGGGAAGAAGGGAAAATCCTTATCTTTGATGACTCTTTTGAACATGAAGTGTGGCAGGATGCTGATGCTTATCGCCTGATATTCATTGTGGATGTTTGGCATCCAGAGTTAACATCGCAACAGCGGCGCTCCCTTCCAGCCATTTGAAGGATGCTTGAGGCTTTCCCTGTTGAGGTCTACATTTTATGTTTGGAAGTGCTGGTCTCATTAAAAAAGAAAGAAACCTGAATTGTATGTATGAAGTAATCTGGGCATGGACATTAAAGCATCCTATTCTGTGCTTTATAAGGCACTGATCTGATAGCTCTGTATTCATGCTGCAAGTACAGATTCCTATTCTTTCGTCAGCCAAAGAATATCCTGTGCCATATATCAAAACAAGACTTGGTGTACTGGTCACGTAACTACTAATGCTTGTGTGTTATCATAAAGGACACAGATTTTCAGACACCGTGAGTATGCAATTTCTGTTCACATGAAGGAAAGTTCTGCAGCTACAGTACTTGGTGAATTGCATCTCACATCAGTGCTTCTATATCCTTCTAAGGACACTCATAACCAGTTACTCACAAGCATCTTGGACATTTGTCATACTAGAATGTGTAGAAAGTGTAGAAATGCATTTAGATTTAAGTGAATGAACTGATAGTGTGAGCTGTAGATAATGTGAGTGGATGATTTGGTATTGTATTTTTTAAAAGATCATAGTATTTTTGTATCGTATGCTCTTTATGAACCACTTTCCTTTTGTAATTTCCTTTTGTGATAATGGCAATCCATGTTAATTTTGCAGAGATGACGCCTTATGGAGCTGCTCTTCATTTTATTGAGTTTGGCCTTTCAAGTGAGAAGGCACAATATGCATTTGCCTTGTTCAGTTCCCGGTGAGCAGTACTTATAACCCAGCTCTGATATGTCTGTGTCTTTCTCATAAAAAAGGTCTTGTGGCCCTTTCCAATACAGCAAAAAGAATTTCACTTAAATGGGAAGCACATTTTCCTATTAAGGGACTGTGCAGGTTGTGAGGAGGATCACATCTGGAACCAATTTGCTTCCACTCTATTGTTACGGCATTTCTATTCTCAAGTGTAGCCAGTTTCATATTGTACAATGGCGTATGTGGTAGAGGAAGCAATCAGTTGGGATACAGGTATCGTCACATGAAGTGACACCCACATGGTTGTTTCAATCCACCTGAGGGGGGGAAAGTGGGAGCTGACCTCCCTTTCATATTCGCTTCTCAGTTTTGCCTTTGAATTAGTGAAGTGCGGTGAACAGCATCAGCACCAAAGCAGCTTTGGTTAGACTTTTTACAATTATGACCAACAACAAGACAGTTCACACTCTCTGACCAAAATATACATTACAATTTTAATTTTATGAGCAGAAACGTGCCAATGTATACATGTGCTAGGTTTTGTAGTGCTACACTTTTGAAATTATAGAAGCTGAAGTTCTGAGATAATACCTAAACTGATGACGTGGAAATAAATATTTGCTACGGCCTTGACGGAGTAATATTTTCAAATAGAATGGTCAGTATTTTGTACAGATTGAATCCAGGGCCCTGTTGTTGTCATTTGTTTCATTGGCTGGAAAGATTCCTATGTTTAATGTTTATAAATAGCTGCCTTTTCTTTCCTAAGTGCAGATGGAAGACCTAAAATGAAAGTGTGAACAAGTATGTGTTGTTCCATCTGGGAAACCACAGGCTACATTTTTATGTAGCCCTCAATAGCTCAGCATTGTTCAGTGTTACCCTATCTCAGTTTTGCCTGAAAACAATTACTGCATGTGGAAGGCAAATGGAATATAGCAATCTACTCTAAATGTGCACCTACAAGCTAATGGTTGCCCATTATGTGCTGTGGTATATTGTGCATTAAACAAGTGCCTTCTTTGTGGCAGTGTGGATTTTTTTATATATATGTTAGTAGCTTCAGCACTGAAATAGTTTCTAATTTTTGCATTGATAGCAAAAATCGCTGTTGCTACTGGAATAAATGAAGCTTACATAAAAACAAATGTTGTGTTGGCCTTTTCTGTGTTTGTTTTTTTACCATTCTTCACCAATGAGAAAAGCAACTGCATTAAAAAATTATCAAAGGGGAGAGGAAATTTTGTTGAACTTTTCATGGGTAGAGTGTGTGTGTGTGGGGGGGTGTTCTCACACTTATTTACTTTTGAAGTAGCAGGAGGTTTTCTGAGTCATTTGTTTCATTCGACATGTCATCTTTCTACAGGTCTGCACTGTACAGACTTGCAAGGGACCCACACTTGCTGAAAACCTCATGATGAGTTGCTGTTTTAAAAAAAAAACATTTTTGCTTTGAAAGAAATCAGTGTGCTAAGTTTTTGCTTAATAATAATAATAATATAGCAAAAATAAGGAATTTACTTAAAAACAAAACCAGCAACTACTCCCATCTCAGGAGTTTGGCAGCCACCCTCTCAAGCTTCCTGTACTTCATTTAAACTTCAGGGGAAGGTGCCATAAGGAACTCCTCCCATGGGCCTTTTTCAAATCAGGAAACACTGGCAGCCGGGGAGGCTGAGGAACACAGCTGAAATGTTTTAATGGGGGGGGGGGAGAGATCCCCCACTGCCATCTGTCATTCAGTGGTGTGTAGGGGGACGAGACTAGTCCCTTAAATGTTCCTGGTAAATTAGAGCATTAAATTATTAAAGCCTGGCACCTCCTCCCCAAAGTCCAGGAAGGTTCTGCCCAGTTTAGGGAGGGAGGTGCAATGCCTCACATGCACGACGTCAGGGCGTTCCAACACCACGAGCGCAGCGTCAGTCCTCCCATTGCCCTCGCAAGCTGGTGCCTCTGGCCCTAACTCTTCTCCTATGAAAAAAAAATCACTGCATGCCACTACTGCCATTGTACAATGAGCACCGTGCAAGTTCACCTCGGCACCAGCTAAAATGATCAAACATGCTGTCAGTGAGGCCGGAAAATGAAAGCTTTCATGGGGAAAGAAAACATTTGAAATTTTGGAGTACAGGTTTTGGCACTATACTAAAAAACACACCAAATAAAACCCTGCAGAACAAACAAATATACAGTGTATACGTAACATGACTCAACCTTGACCTTTCCTTGTTACCATTGTATGCTTCCTAGAGTTCTGCATCATGCTGCTAATGGAAGAAGCACTTTCAAAAGCCACATGTCCAACTAACACTGCCAGAAATAACCTTTTAAGCACTATCCTTATGCTAACCTTGGCAGTTGCAAAAAAAAACTTCCTGTTATGTTCCGCTCTGGCCTTTTGGGTACATTTACAATCCACACAAAGGTCTACTTATTTATTTTTCCATTTTAAGGTTTATTATCTGAGTTGAAATTGCTTGTTTGGGTACCCATGGATGCTATTCCATAATGCTTCTTTTAATATTCTTGGGCTATAAAAATAAATTACATGGATCTTTAAGCTAAGATTTTAATACTTGTTGCAACCTTCCCCAAAATTTACAATGCATTTGGTCAACATTTCCAGAAGGTACAAAGTCCATGGTGGTAGGAGTGAGAGTTAAGTACAGCAAACTTTTCTGAAAACAGATACATTGGTAAAAACTCAGTTTTTCTCTTATGAATGATAAGAAGCTTTTTTATGTTGGCCCCAGTGACAAAGGATTAGTAAACAATCTGGACTTTACCAGCAGAAGCAACAGTCCAGAGTAAACCTGTAGTAAAGGTGGAGACCCTGTATTTCACTGAGAAACAATAAAATGCTGACTTGATAATTACTGATTTGATAGAACTTCGATTTTACGAGAGAGACCAAGTTCATTTTTTTTTATTTGGCCCTCTGGAGCAATAGAATC
Source organism: Lacerta agilis (assembly GCF_009819535.1). Taxonomy (NCBI): domain Eukaryota; kingdom Metazoa; phylum Chordata; class Lepidosauria; order Squamata; family Lacertidae; genus Lacerta; species Lacerta agilis. Next base: position 51,951,380 of record NC_046318.1, on the reverse strand, counting down.
TGCAACTAAATTATATCTGCTGCAACTCTGTACAAGCATCATAGCTCTACACAATAGATAAAAAGAATTTCTGAATGATATCCCTAACAATGAAACATTATGCCAGTAACATATCATGGCTTTACTCATTACATGTGACTTCTACTAAATGTTTGCAATTGTTTCTCAGCTTCACCAAAGACAGGGATGAAAGATGTGGCCCTCCAGATGTTGTTGCACTCCAGTTCCCATCATCCTTGACTATTAGCTATGGTGACTAAGGGCTTCTGGGACTTGGAGTCTAATGACATCTAGAAGGTCACAGGTTCCCCATCCTTGACCTAAGAGTTACTTGGCCATCCTTGAGATAGCGAGCAAATCCTTCAGTGCATATGGCATAAATGTACTGTTTGGCTAAGGATTGCTAACTGGCTGTTACATACTATTGCAAAATGTCAACAAACATGTTTCCAGCACTTTGAGATTTTCAATGCAAGAATGGGGTTTGCTTTTGCAAGTAGAGCAAAGACAGGAATAGCAAAATGATCTTTGGCATTTCAGTTCTACGTTTTTCTGTTCTTCCATGGTTCCTTCTAATGGAGGCATATTGAATAATTCATTCCAAGTTTTCCCTTTCCATTATAAGCATAGCGTATATCTGCAGTCAGCCAGGCCCTCTGGCTACACCTTTAACTGATTGCGGGAGAAAAGATGGTTAAACAGCTCTGCTGAGCTTTCATTTGCTGGAATGACCTAAATGAAAGGACCTGGAGTGGAACATTAATCACAAGTAAGTGTTCCCATTGAGCTCAGACACCTCCCCCCCCAACCAACATATCTACCCCACATACTGCAGTTGCCTTGGGGGGGTGGGGAATCCCACACTGTTAAAATTAAATAATTGCTTTCCAAATTGCCTGTGTCTGTTTCCAACTCCAGTCATTACATTGAGCTGACAGGTTTATAAGGACTTTTAAAAGTTAAGAATTTATTTTCCAGGGGACTGTAATAAGTGATCCCTGCAAATAGCTGAGGTGATGAGATCACATATTGCAGAGTTGAACAATTTTCTGCTGGTGATTGCTTAGTATGTGTGTATGTGTGTTGTGTGTAGATAAAACGCAGAGGAGGCAGCTCTGTAAGGACTTATGGGTTTCAAGGTGTTCTCTCCATGCTGCAAACTAAATTATGCCTGTTGCTGCAATATTTAAACTCAAGACACCTTTACTTGAAATGTATATATATATATATATATTTGTGTGTGTACTGCATCTAAATTTCATTTTAATAAAACTGGAGAATATCCCTGCTTAAACAGTATGGGGAAACCTCAACTGATGTATCTTTGAGTGCATGAACATACAAAGTCATCCCTAACATTTCAACCATTGTCAATATCATAAACCATAAAATTACGGGGGGGGGGGGTTCTGCTTTACAATCAGGCTCATTAGCTTAGAACTTGGGCCACAGGGCATCTCCCCATTGGCTTTGGCCACACATACAGATGGCTGGTGATGATCATCATTTACTTGCTCTGCAAAGACTGAGAGCCTTGTTTCAAGCTGAAAGTGTGTTAATGTGTATTAAACCTGTCTTTTGCTTCATGGGTATCTTGTACCATTGAAGTCTGATGGTGCAGTTGTGCGCTTTGCGGTGAATTCAAACTCAGTCCAGAGCCAGCAGTGGCTGGGTGTTCTCGTTCTCATGCTGATCCTCGTGTTTCAACGTTCCAGATTCCACCACGGACTGAGACCTGAAAACAAAGAACAGCTGTTGGCATTGCTTAGGCATCAAGGCTTCAGCTGCCATTTGTCTTAATATTTTATTGACTTTCTCAATATAATCTCAAGGCAATTAACATTTCCAAAAAACATCTGGCTTGGTATAAAAAAGTAGTGGGCTTTGTACAAGTGTTGGTGATTGTGAAATTATTTTGCAAATTCCAACATTTGCAACATGTGCTGATTTCTATCAGCACATCGGTGGGGGTCAGATTGGAGGAGGTCATAGGCAAAATTGGTAGGTTCCTGGTAGTTTACCTGATGTCAGGTAGTCATGTTCCAAGTAACACTAAGCCTCTGAGTTTATATGCTATTTTAAGGTGAAATGGACTCTACTTCAGGGTTATGACAGGTGGGTGTTCCTGCCCACCTGTTAAAATTGACCTGTAGGGACTGGAAACAAGGATCCAACCCACTTGTCAGATCCAGTTTCCAATCCCGGCTTTAAACATACAGGCTGGTGCCCACATGTGCACCACTGGATTTATTTGTTTATTTTAGACAGTTGTTGGCTGCCTATTAGCAACATATTCTGGTCAGTTCAAACAAAATTTAAAACAATAATATCGATTTTGATATATCAAAAAATGTGCAAACACTAAAATCAGTACAATTCCACCACCACCACCACCACCAGCAGCAGCAGCATGAAATAATTCTATAACAGGATTTAAAGCTCAGCTAAAAATAAATTTCTCCCAGGTACTAAAATACACTATAACATGGTTCTAAATGGCAAATGGCACTAAAAAGGACTTTGAGTGAAAGTCCTTAACTCAAGCACCAGGCAAGCCCCTCTGGGGAGGACATTTCGTAATTGGAGCAACAACTTTGAAAAGGCCCCTCCCTAGTCCCTCACCCATCAAACCTCACAAGATGAAAAAACCTGAGAATATCTTCCAGCAAAGATCTTTAGGTCTGGGCAGGTACATACAGGAAGATGCTATCCTTTAAGTAACCTAGCCCCAAGTTATTTAGGGCTTTAAAGATTTAATGCAGTACTGATTTCCCCCCCCCTCATCCTCCAGAATCTCCAAACTGTGTTTAAATTTCTCTCAAATCCAGGAGGAGTTCAGAGACATGGTTTGTGAATTTTGAGAAAGGAAACATTGGGGCACAAATGCACCACCTGCTACCCTCATCCCATGCAAAGTCTAACTAAAGCATGTGAAGCAGCCTGAGTCACCAAAGAACAAAAGAATTGATGGATGAATGTTACTGAAGACTAATATTTTAAATGTAGCCCTTTAGATTTCAGGTATCGTCTGTCGCAGGAGCTGAGCACCATGTTCCCAGCTCCACTGTGGGATTTGGAACATGCCTTTGAGTTAATATTAGTTAATGATTCATTCACACTGGATGCCATCTAAGCATTAGCTGGATTTAGAAAGTACAAATTATGTTCCTCATAAAAATCACCAGCAGTTCCTCCAACAACACTGCAGTATAAAAATAGAACAGCTAACCAGAACACTAATGGGAACAGTGTTCTCTCTTCCTGAAACCCCTAATCTAAAAGAGATTAGTATTCGGAATTGAGTTCTAGCTGGCGGTTTCTTTCCAAGGGCAAGTATATGCTTCAGTGAGAAAAAACAAAAAGCTCCCCCCCCCTTCTTTTTTTCATCCTGGAAGGTTCTGTCTCTCAATGTAAGCTTGTACTGAGGGTCCCTTTAAATGGTTTATAAAAGTGTCAGGCTTAAACGTGAGTCAGCGGCATTCCAGTAAATACATGATAGTTGGACAGAACTGGGCTTGCATCCAACGCAGAGCTAACTAGCTTTCTCGACATACAAGGATTTACACTTGCGTAACAGGATTTTATCCCATTCTGCATCCCCATATCAATTCTAGGTCCCTGCATCCTTCTGGAGCAGATTTGGGGCAGGCTTGGGACATGCAGGGGAGGAGAGTAAGGGAAGTCCCATTGCACCAGCATAAATCCTTACAGGACAGTTACTTGGAACTGCATTGGATAGAAGCCCTGAGCAATGGAGCTCCACCCCTATTTGAATCACTTTTCAACTTGCGGAAGGGGGCTGTTTAAAAAAAGGGAGTCTCTTGCATCCCACAAGTGATATGTTTGGATCCCTGAAGTTCCAAAGAAATACCTGAAGAGGGCTTGGACCGCGTGTGATTTGTTGGTCCACTATAAATCAAAGGAAACAGTTTCTCTGTAATGGTGAAACTAATTTCGTCAGCAGCAAGACACCTCCCTCTCTTGTACAGCCAGTTCACAGATGCCCAGGGCAAATCCAAAACATTTTCCTGCCTGTGGCAATGAGGCAAATAATGCATCTCCCCACCTATTTCAAAGTGCATTTCACCCAGGGTCAGTTGAGTGCTTTTGGCACCTGAGAATGAAAATCCCATGAGTGTCATGTCGTCTCCTTGGCAGCAGGCAAGCAGTAATAATTAAATGACTGACAGTTTGCTGCCCTTTCAACATCAGCTGCCTCAGGTGGCTTCCTCACACTATCTAATGGTAGGGCCCGACCTGGGGTTGCCATTTTGTAATCCTGGCCAATCATTTGTATGTCTTAACAAAACATCTAAAACTGCTTCTGATTCTTTAGAATCTCTTCCTCTATATTTAGATCAAATATATCCTTTAAGCTCTCTCTTTCTTCACTATTTTTAGCAATGTAAACCACAATTATGGGGTGTATGTGATACAGAAGCAGCAGGCAAAGTGTTAGCTCTCTGTTCCATTTGATCCTCAGAATGGAACACAGGAATGGTATTTTGTAGGCTGAGGAAATGCAGCTGCAGGCAAAAGTACATATAGGTCAGCATGCCAGGGGTGGGTGAGGCCAGAGGTAAAAGGGGCAGAACAGTATATGCAAATTTTACCTTTGTACTGTAGGTTAGTTTCTAAAAACACTCACATACCCCCAGTGGCGTAGCGTGGGTTGCTGGTGCCTGGAGCAGGGCAAGTATTACACTCCCTGGAGGACAGGGCAGCTGGGGTGGAGGCGCACACCGGGGGGGTGGGGGTGGGCACACAGAGCCTGTGAGACACATGGCTACCAATGTTGCCACTGATGGCAGTGGTGGCCATGAGCCTTCTCGGCTTGGTGGCTGTGCCTCCTGGCTTGGCCAGCCCTGAGGCTGGACGTGTGGGTGTTCTTTGCCGGCCATGAGGAGAAGGAGCTCCAAAGGCCCAGCCAGGGCACAGCTTGCCTCCCCACAGATCCAGAAGGCAGCAGGAGCTCAGCCAGAATTTTGTGCCTGGGGCTGCTGCTCCTCTGCCCTCTGCACGCTATGCTACTACATACCCCTCTCAACCTTTCACACAAATAAGCAAGCAGAATTATTGGAGTTCAAGGACACAATCCAGACAGTCAAAAACACTTCACAGACAGAGGTGTGAAGCAAGGGCCAGTGAGGGGCGTTTCCTGGGGAGATTTCTGAGAGGCAAATGGAGAGGCCTGGATGAGGCATTTGGCTCCCAGGCCTGTCCTCCATATCTGGTAAGACCATAATGATGGCATCTGCTCTGCAGATGTGTTTCGGGGGGCAGGGAGCATTTCACACCAAATATTCTGCAACACACACACCATCTATCTTTATCTCCATCTTTCTATATATACATCTGTACAGACTCAGCCATCACACACACATTTTCCCTCCAGTGCACTCCTAAAGGAAGCATGAAGGTGCCTTAAGGCTCTGATTTAACCTGTCAGCTGTAGTCTTGAACTGTGAGCTACATTTTCTTACCTGTGAAAGCTTAAAAAAAGATCTATTCAAATATGAAACAATCCCAACTCCACTTTAAGATTAGGCTGATGGGGGGGGCACAACAAAATGAAAGCAACCCACATGCTCTCATTCCCAGTCTTTTACTTCTCGTCTTTTATTCTTCCTTTGCGTTATTAACAACCTTATTTGCTGAAATCCATGTGTGGGTGGGGGAAACCCAGGACTATCCTGCTGGGCTTTCCCCCTTGAGCTGAGCTTTGTGCCTTTCAAATTGGTGCACTGTAACCAATCAATCTGGCCACACTGCAAAAGATCTATTCACTGGGGCCTCACCTCCCATCTGCGCATTTCCCTCTAATTCTTTGCCCATTACACTGGCTCCTCTCTAGGCTATTATCTTCCAATGATTCATTCCTGCTGCAGAAAATAATAAGGGAAAATGTTTCCTTCCAACAAGCCGCTATTGATTTACTTATTGATAACACCCGAAGGCTTTTCTGTTTCCAGTAGCGTTCTGGGTTTGAGAGGATGGGCTGTAGCTCAGAGGCAAAGCATCTGCTTTGGATGCACAAGGTCCCGTCTTCAACCCCCAGCTGCTGCCAGTCAGTGTAAGACAAAATGGAACAATGGTCTGAGTTGATAAAAGGCAGAAACCTGTGTGCCTGTCCATGTGGGAGCAAAGAGCTGGATCATCACTTCAGTCCCCAACATCTCTAGGTAGGGCTGGGAAAGACTGCCTGCCGGAAACCCTGGAGAGCCACTGCCAATTCAGAGTTGACAGCACAAAGCTTTCGTTGATTGAGAGAGAGCTGTATTAGACTTGGTTCTGCTCTTTTATACATAGAATCATATAATTGTAGAGTTGGATGGGACGCTGAGGATCATCTAGTCCAGGCATAGGCAAACTCGGCCCTCCAGATGTTTTGAGACTACATTTCCCATCATCCCTGACCACTGGTCCTGTTAGCTAGGGATGATGGGAGTTGTAGTCCCAAAACATCTGGAGGGTCGAGTTTGCCTATGCCTGATCTAGTCCCGTGGTTCCCACAGGAGGGCAATTTGATTTTCAAGGGGGGCAATTCGAACTAATTTAGACCAAGTTAACGGCCTTTTAGGCTTCCTCCACGTGAACAGTAGTTCACTTTTTGAATAATAAGAATCATATGTCACTGGGGGTGGGGGTCAGGATTTTAAAGATGCTAAGGTGGGGCATGGTCAAAAAAAGGTTGGGTACCACTGACCTAGTCCCACCCACCTGCAATGAAGGAAAATGCAGCTGTCCCCTAGGGAGACTGAATCTGCAACCATGGCATTATCGGCACCATGCTCTAGCCAACTGAGCTACCCAGGCTCATACAGGAGCCTTTTAAGTTGTTTTTACTCATGCCTCTATACTTGTTTTTGATGTTTGTTTTTGTAGGTTGCTTTGAGCTCACCTTTCTGTGGGGAAAGTGACTAATAATAATAATAATGTTCATCTTGCTGTTTTCAGCTTTATAGTGTGACTAGCTTCCCTTGCGTTTTCCATATGTGTGGCATATACAGAGGAAAATGGTGTCGCCATAGTAACTTGCATCCAGCTGCAAAGCATATCTCCTTGAGATGGAGTAGAAATGCAGAGTGCATTTTCCCATTGCTGTAGGATGTATTTTGTCCTCTCGTAACAAACTTATCTTATCGGGCCAAACTCCCAGTGTCCTAGATCTCTAATTCTGTGATTGGAATCCCACTCCATTTACATTTTCCATCAGAGACAAACCACAGTACATGATTTGGTATGTGCTTAAAACTGCATACCAAACTGCAGTCGTGTCTTTTCTGTATCACCAACTATATAGCTATAATACCAGGCCTGTGTTTATTATGAAGGGGTGCGGGGAGGAGAGCAACCACACTATACAGGCAACATAAAATATGTGTAAACAATGTGTATTGGGTTATTACTCAACTACAGATTTTTCAATAATATTCATATGTATTTATGGTTACAGGTTAAAAAAAAACCCCATAGAGTGCAATATTTACTCAAAAGTAATTCTCACTGAGTTCAGGCTAGCTTCCTTCCATGTAAATGTGCATAGGATTGCAACCTAAATCTACTCAAGATTGTATTTGTGAGTCTGCATGGACCAGTATATAGATTTAGTCAACTATTACCTTTCATAAGCTCATTAGTTTGTGTGAACTGTATTCCAGACCTGTGAAAACAGATGACAAAGTGGGGATGGCAGCCATTGGATCAGCTGGCCTCAGTTCTTGCAAAATAGCCAAATTTGACATGACATTTCCCCCACAATGGGTCCTTGGCATAGAGTATGGCCTCATTTGTTTGTAAGGGTAAACCAAACTATGATTTACCATGATGTATGAACCAGGCTCTGGCTTGTCTTCCCAAACAAACCATTACTGATAAACCAAGAAAAAACCTTGGTTGCAGTTCATGTGTTGGATGAGACAAACTGCATACCTGGGCCCACCTGTAATGGTTAGTATAAGGTAGCAAGGCAGCAGTAGGGTGGGGGGGGGAGTAAAGGAGCCACAATTTTCTCTCCAGGCATCAGCACACTTGCTTGTTCATGGCAAACCATAACTTGGTAATGTTACATGCAAACTTGCCCCATATATTACTCTTTCCTTTGCACAGGTTATTCTTTTTCCATTTTGCTGAACAAGTGTGACAGGATGTGCCAAAATCAACGATCATTAATGAGGCCCAGAACAGCCATAATCCTGTTACTGCCTCATGAAAGAGAATTTTACTATGAAACATTTTCATTTAATACACTGGTGAGACATCTTTCATTTCAACTTGCTTTGCTCATCTTCACCAGGCCAGTAACTGCTATTATTATTTACAGGGATCCTGTGGCCTCCAGATATTGTTGGCCACCAGTTTGCATCACCCCTGGTCATTGGGCATGCTGGCTGGGGCTGATGGGAGTTGGAGTCTAACCACAAGTTGGACAGCCACAAATTCCTCACCCCTGGTATATAGATGCTATCCTTCCATTGTCATTATCCTAAGGTTACCAGATTTTTTTCAATGAATCCGGGGACACTTTTCAACTTCAATGGATTTTGTAAATCCGGGGGCTGTCCCCGGGAAACGGGGACGTCTGTTAACCTTACATTATCCTCTCTTGAATGCAAAGCAATCCTTGCATTTCCAGTTTAGCATTATTTCCTTTTCCCGTTTTAAAGCAGATAATTTTTCATTTCTTCTAAACATGTGCTCCGAGGCTGGTCCTTACCTTTTCATGAGTTTGGGTGAGCATTCTCTCTCCAAGTTGGATGACGAGTGCTTCACGTGCATGGTGTTGTATGAAGTGTGCGTGTATTCGTTTTCGTCATTGTAGTCTGGACCAAGTAAAGTCCGAGCCCAAGTGCCCATGTCATACGGAGGAAGTGTCCCTCCAAACTCTGAAGGCAAGCAGTCAGGGTGTATAAGCTGGTGAAGGCTATTCAGATTGTTACCATGAAGAAAGATCTTTGAAAAAAGAAAAAACAGACAAGAACACAGTTCACTGGCTCTCAGTTTTTCATGGCTGTTAAAATATTAAGAATACTTAATTGAATAGACCAGGTATTGTCAACTTTTTCAACGTTTGCAGAAGTACAAAAAATATTAGGGGGAGGGAATCTTTGAGGTGGGAGTGGAAATTCCAAAACAGCATGTGAGCTTGGAGCATGCTACAATGTTCATGGAATGCTGAGTGATTGACAGAGTAGTGGAAATGGAAAACCAGGCTGTGTTGAAGAAGGAATGGCAGGGCTCCAGTCAGTCAGCTACAAACAGGAGTGATCCATACTCCAACATTTTACTGCAGGTCTGTTGTAGACACTAACACAGCAAAAACAAGGTGACGAGCAGCAACTGTGTTGGCTTTTGTGGTAAGTTGCTAGGTTATTCCAAGCTACTGGTTTTGATATCTGAAGGTTTTCACTGCCTATGAACTTCATTTATCAGAGAGTAGGGCTTCCCATAGGATAAATCCCTTCATGTCTTAAGATGGGAAAGAGAATCTCTGATGAAAATTCTGTTTCGAAGGCTATGAAAACTGCTGCCTGTTGATGTGTGGTCTTCACACAGCCATTGCCCCCAACACTGTGGCATGGGCTTTCTGGCTGCTGAGATCATAAAGCACGCCTTGCTAGTTCTTTTGATTAAAAAAGGTAAGCCTTTTCTGTTTCAACATGCTGATGGGGCATTCGTTTATTTTATTATTTATCATGGATACTTATTAAGGGTGTGCATCTGCTGTGCATGAACATAGCAAGGGGAATTGGGGGGATTTGAGGGTCTCTCCCCTGAGTTGAAGCATAATGTCAATTATTCCAGCTCCCCGCTGAGTCAGATTGGGATTCTCACAAAAGCTTCATGTCTGTCACTCTGTTTCTATCCTTTTCAATGATCAATGTTTTCCCCATATATCTCTGTGTTTCTCTAGCTCCAAGGCTTTGCAAGAAGTGGGGCTGCCCAAAATTGAAAGAGCTCTTGGTTGTTGTTGTTGTTTTGTTAAAGCCCACACTGGAGGGACTCCTGTGCCTATAAATTTCATTTACTTTGGCCAAAAGGCTAAAAGTCATTTTTAGGTTCCCCGTTGTACTGAGTGGAGAAGCACAGGATTTTGTTTTATACAGATCTGTTGAGAACTCGAAAATAGATCCAATTGGAAAGTGCACAGAGCAACTCAGAAACACGTTGCATTTGAAAACACACAGACACACAAATGCAGATCTGAGGTGACACTTGGGGCTTGTGCATACCACTAATATTTGTATCCTTCAACAGAATTCCAGGGGGAGGGGGGCACTAATAACATTGGGAAAGCACCATTTAAAATGCGTAGGAGGATGGATGGAATAGAAATTTTAATTGAGGATGATAGCAATAATGCCTGGAGGAGAGGCATTTAAACACATCCAAGGGAGACTAGTACAGTCAAAAGCTGTAACTTGCTTGGGGCCCCTTATCAATATTATTTAGCAGTCTATTATTGTTCATCTTTATAATCCATGTAAATGATTCCCCTACTACTGTCTGGGCTTTTTGTGTCAGTGTCCTTTCCTGTTCTTTCACTTTTATTCTTTTCCCTACATCTATAGTTTTTTGCAACATCAACCCTGCTATGTGGGAATCCCATGCTGATGACTACAGTGTAGATGACGAAAGTCAGCTCATGTATCCACAGCATTGACCGGAAGAGGAATGACCGCTAGGAAGAGTGCAGAGAAGAGAAATGCCTGCTTCAGCACCATTACGTATAAGCCAAACAAGCTAAAGCTTAGGCCCCCACTTTCTTGGGCCTCCCAAAAAAAATTTAAGGAAAAAAAAACCACTGGATGTACATTTCCAAAATATAAGATAAAAAACAAATAAAATTAAACCTACATACAACAACAGTGTTTTGTGTTGTGTTGGCTCCTGTGATATAAGTAATGGGCCCCGCCTGCTAGCCTACTCCCTAAAATATCACTGGTTTGCTCATTTCTATATATAGGGTGCCTACATTCTGCATGGACTGGTTGCATGGCAACATGTGCAAATGGCTTTTGATACCTATTAGGTCCATAAATTACCATATACCATATATTCAACAAAAAAAACAGAGACAATTTGTTGTTGACAAAGGACAGCTGGACATATAAAAGGCCCCATTACCTTCAGTAGCTTAGGGCTTCATCAAACCTAAATCTGGCCCTGATCAGCACAACAGGATGCCTTCATTTTCCCCAGCTGCAATAAAACATATCTCTCCCTTATTGGTCTCTACAGGCATAGCAGGTGCTGTAACTCCAACAGCTTGACTTTACCCCTGATGGTGCACTCTTCCATTTTCCCTTGAGACAGACAGGTGGCAAGGGTGATGGTTGTTTGGGTGTATTCTATCAATTACATTTCCCCACTTATCTCACTGTAACAAAACAGGTTTTTTTTGGGGGGGGGGGCTTGGAGTGTCAATTTGGAAGCTTCTCTTTGCATTCCTGTTTGGTACCAAAAGTGTTGCTCTTTGCAGGTTTTTCTCCTGGATTGGGAGAATGAAGCTCTGTCTGTAGAGACTTTCTTTGACTCCATCCACACTCCTTTCCTACGTCAGTCAAGCATGCCTCTTCAGCTAGTTTTCTGGCCATTAGAGGAATTGCATAGAAAAGTACCTTCTTCAATCATAGTTTTATGAATACTGCAGTAAAAATGGTATATAGTAGGAATCAATATTCCCAAGTCCTTTGCCATTATAAAGTCCTGCTTCTTCTCCAGCAGTGCTTGGAATTTGAATTATTTGGGTGACATCAATTATTCCCCCACCCACCCACCCTTTTACAAGAAAAGCAATCTGCTGAGGAAGCAAAATGGGAGACTTATCTCAAGATGTCTGTAATGCAGGGATGGGATGCCTTGTGGGGAAACATCTGGGAGCAGAGGCAGCACATGTCAGGGAGGGGCAGAAGGAGAGACAAAAATGGTTGCAACTTGCAGCAATGTGTGTGACTCTTACAATTGTATGGGAGGCTCTGTGCCAGCCATGTAAAAACCAGAGGTTTTATACACACCTTCCCATCCTCTGTCCAGGAAAGCAAGAGGCATTATCACAGTTCAAAGACACATTCCAGCCAGACAAATTCACTTGAGGAAGAGACAGAGCACAGCTAGTTAAGGATGTGGTCTGAGGAGCTGGGGAGGAGAAATGTCCACATTCACACCATACAGTACAGCACTTTAAACAGCCATGTCTCCCCCCCAAGGAATTATGGGAGCTGTAGTTTGTTATGGGTGCTGAGAGTTGTGAGGAGACCCCTGTTCCCCCTCACAGAGCGACAATTCCCAGGGTAGTTTAAGGGAACTCTGGGAACTGTAGCTTGGGGGGGAATAGGGGGTCTCCTAACAACTCCTAGCACCCTTAGTAAACTACAGCTCACATAATCCTTCGTAAGAAGCCATGACTATGGCACATTAAATGTATTGTGTCTATGTGGCCAGAGAGGCCCCATGGCATGAGGTTGCCCTGCCCATCTGTAATGGGTAAGGCTCTTCAAACAGTTTCTGTGGGTTCCCCTCCCCCCAAGTACTCTAGTGTAGCTATGTGTGTTTATACTATAAAATGGTGTCTTTCATTTGTACAGGATGAAAGGTGTGTTTTTTTCCTGGTGCCTGGCTTAGATTCTGAAAATAACTGTCTCCTGCTGAAATATTGATTGCATACGGGCTGTTGGCAAACTCCAACCGAGGCGTCTGCTCGCGCTGCCGTCCTGAGGCCATGCAAAGCAAAACCACACAAAGACAAAAGGAGGAGGCGCAGAAAGCAGGACCCCCTTGTGCCACAGGGGGGGTGGGCTTGTGGCTTGCTTCATTTTCTAATTACCCTTTTCCTTGTCTTGTCTTTGAGGAAGGGCTTGATGAGCGTGTACAGGGCATGGATGTACCAAGGCTGGTTCACAAAATGGACTCCTCCAAAGCGAGCAGGAAAGCTGTCCTGTGGAGAAGAAAGAAACGGAAGCCAATTAACAGAGGCAGCCAGTTAGATAGGCAAGGAGCGGGTCTACAGGCTGGGCTGTTAATTGATGCATTAGGATTGACTACTTTGCAGCACAAACACACACACAGAGCTTCTGCTTTAACATTCTCTTAGCACTTGCACAGTGGGGTAGCTGCAGGGATGTGGGTGTGCGGTTTAAAATCTCAGTCTCATCCCTAGTTCTCGTTCTCTCTCTCTCTCTCTCTCTCTCTGTGTGTGTGTGTGTGTGTGTGTGCATGTGCATGTATCTTTCTTTGCAAGCAGTGCAGCATTAACGGAGGAGGGAGTGTGTTTTCTAATTCCCCATTGTGTCACAGAGCCAAGTTCCCACACACCTCTGTGAACACGGCTCACCTCTTCACCCCAGATGCCTTCCCTTCCCCCCTCTGCCCTCCCCCCAAGCCATCATTACAATAGCTGAACTTTCTGGGTGAATGGACTGCACATTATGAAGAAGAAGACGGGTGGAAAATGTTGATAAGTGAAGCTGTTGAGAGGGAGCGGCGTGACAGCACCATGGAAACTGACGCAGACAAGTGCTTGCTTTTGGAGGTTTTGTACAGATACCCAGCAAATTAGCATGCAGGTAGAGTCCTTTCTCCCAGAGTTGTCTGCAGTGGTGGATCCTATTTCAGGTATGCAGAATAACATGGATGAAAGACAGGGCAGACTTTTTCCGGGGTCATTTTCTATCATGAATTCTATTTAATCTCAGAATTAGATTCATACAGAATAGACAGGGAATGGTTTGGCTTCCTCTGTCATTTTGAAACACTGATGCCTGAGTATATGTTGTAATTACACCCACAAAGAAAAACAAGTTGCCTGCTGCTGGAGAGCATTAGAGGAGCCTTTTTAGTGTTGTTGTTGTTGTCGTCATTGCTTTTATAAAAAAAAAGCCTTTTGAAATGATGAGTGGACTGGCAAGGAGCTGCCCCTAAAGCATGTTGTCAACTAAAATGCAACAGTGTTGTGACAATGGAGGAGCTGTGCATCAGGGCAAAGTGTGATGAGGGTGAGTTTAAAAGGTTTTTAAATTGCAGCATTCTTTGTGAATATTCTCATCATTACCCCTGAGGGAAGAGGAGAGTATTTCTACGTCAATTACTGTGGCATCTCTCATTGGCAGGAACAGGGCTTTGCTAGAGTCCCCAGTGGGCGTAAATCAGCACAGTTTGCAAAGCGTCAGTGGTAAGGTACATTTTGCTTGGAAGACTGCAGCTCTCTATCACCTAATTGCTGAGAGCCGGGGACAGAGAGACTGCCATGCACATTCATTCATGTATCCCAGGCATAGGCAAACTCCGGTCCTCCAGAT